>NC_057808.1:435076742-435081064 GCF_018294505.1 Triticum aestivum
AGATACAGAGCCACAAAGCCATATTGCATATAGTATAGTATAGTTTTATCATCTGTTTTCTCATGTTGTGATCTTGCCGGTACATTCAATGTACTGACCTACACGGCTGCAACGTATCATGTTGCAGGATTCTCTTCGACGAGTAAGAGTTATAATTCAGGGTTACGGTCTACACTCAACTTGCCGATGGCGTTGCTGGGACTCCACCCCCGTTTATTTGTTTCCGCTGTGACTTATGAGGTATATATCAGTTTTACGTTATTTATACATGTGATTGCACTTTGATATATACATTGATGTACTGTGTCTGCCAGCATACTGATCCAGGGATGGCACAGAAACACAGAGACTTGACCGTCTGAGGTCGGGTCGCTATAGATATGGTATCAGAGCACATGTTGACTGTAGGACGTGACCCTAGAAACTGGAAAGCCCTAGGATAGGATATCTCTAAAACTTTATTTTCAAAAAGACTCTTACTTCTCGTCTTTTCTGATTTTTTTCAAGTAGTCCCTCCTACCTCCAATAGCCGGAGTATACCCTTTTTCCTTTGGACCACACGGAGGATCAACTGATGTCACTCCAAGAAGTGCAAGATATCGGACAAATGATGACCAACTCAGAGTAAAGAGGATTACACTATATATTTCGGAGGAAAGAAGCTATAGCAGTTGAAGAATCTGAAGGCTTGAAGAATTCAGAGACTCTGAAGATTGATTTGACCTTTAGAAGACCAAACCCCTGTTATATATACTTATGTTAGATACGACGATTTGTGAGCTGTCAGTTGTGTGATGTTTCTCGACAGCCACAAATAAAATCCATTTTCAAAATTATTGTTTGTATTGTGTGTATCTATCTCTATCTCTCTTATCTCACCCCAAAGCCCTTGGACCCAATAGATGAGGAAGGAAGATGGACTGGTATTCTCTGGACCGATGATTCAGTTGGAGGCAGAGCTATGGATTCAAAACATGGAGGATCACTTCAGGAAAAATTTGATTGCAAGGAAGTATGAGGTTCAATATGCTCTTCGGTACTTTATAGAAAGTGCTGCAACCTGGTGGAAAATGCATCATGCCATACAGGGATGTAACGGAGCAAGAACTTGGGAGGAATTCAAGAAGACTCTGTTAAGATCCCGTCTCATTCGGAAGAACGATGATAACCCGAAGAAGAAACCTTGTGCTTGCAAGATTTGCGGAGAAATAGGACACACCCAGGAGGAACACAAGGATGGATGCCCTCATTGTGAGGAGAATCACCCAACCGAAGAGTGCCCGACTGGGCACGTTACTTGTTTCCTGTGTGAAGGAACTACACACTACCCTGGTCAGTGTCATATTTACCCCAAGGTACAAGAAATTACCAAGCAGCAGAAGAAAGCAATGAAGGAAGCCCTCAGGGAAAGTTTGAAAGAACCTGTGATGAAGGAAGATGTTGACGACCCTAGTGGAGAAGGCCTAAACAAATTTTACTCCAATGCCTGCTATTCATGTGGGAAAGAAGGACATTTTTCACTGTATTGCACAAAGCAAAGCCAAGAGTATCGGGGAGACATCCTGACAGTAGAAGTGAAGTTTGACCCTCAGGAAATAGAAGCTCTGATCATTACAGAGAAATCCAGGAAGAGAAAACGAAGGCAACCCCAGAACAACCCAACTTCTGCAAAGGACCTGAGTCATATCACTTGTTACAGGTGCAAGGATTTAGTTCATTACGCTAGTCAATGTCCAGAAAAGGAGCCAAGAATCCAAGGAGCCTACATAATCACAAAGAAGCCCCGAGACATGTCGGAAGTCATTTGTTTTCGCTGCAAGGAAGCAGGACATTTTGCTAGGGAATGTTCAAATCAGAAGAAAGCTGGAGCTGAGTAGTTGAGATTTTGATATGGATAATAAGAGTGGTAGAAAGCAATCCTATTTTCGTAAGTTCGATGAGTTGAGTTATGTAATGGGTGCTCAGAGATTGTAATAAATTCATGAAATCAAATAAAGTTAATGTGTTATGATTTCATATGTTGTATTATGTGAGTTTTTACTCTATGAACAAAGATTTTGGACCCGTTTCGAGGATATGAGAAATATGGTCTATGGATGGATTTGTGAATTTCATTTAAGGGTGGTAGTACCCTGTGAAGAACACTTGACCCATGGAAAGGATAATGATATTTCAGGGAGTGAAGTTTGGACAAAATAGGTATGAGTTTTGTTTCGATATGTTGGTTACCCCAAGAATATGAAGGAATGAAGCAATATTGGAATTTAAGGAGGTGTAATGTTGGAATATGGAACAATTGTAACTCCAAGGATGAGTTGTACAAGTGTTGAAGTGGGCCATAACCCACAGGCCCAGGATTTGAAAAGGAACAGACGTAACTTTGATGAAGGAAGAAAATTGGATATGATTCCATCAGCAGACATTTCCTTAGGAGGTTACGAAAACCGAAGAGTTGTGAAGAATGATAGATGTTTCATTCAGCTTGCAGAATCAATGGAATTATCCGAACCAAGTTCGTCGACAAGAGAAATTCTGCAATGCTTGTGAGAATTCCCGAGTGTTAGAAATGCGAGATTCGCTAAACCTTATACAGAGTAATGATTTGGGTGCGGAATGGATTGATCACCATACCGACTTACTCTGGTCATTCGCTCTTGCTATTTGGAATGGTAAATCTGAGTGACTTACCAATAGTAAAGAGACGACGATATCAAACCTTGTTTAAACCATAGAATGCTAGAACGATGGACCCCTATATAGGCAACCGTTGCCAATCGTATGATATACGGTGAGATTCAACCCAGACCCTTTTCTGCAGGAGAAACCATTAATTGTTGGCCACCATGAGATTTCGCTAATTAATTAGAATTGGCGACAGACCTGTCAGATATGAAGACCCAGTCTCGGAAGAACCTCACCAGGATGAAAGGACACGAGTTTGAGGAAAAGATTATGCCCTACTGGAAGAGCCCCAGTGTAGGAGTTACTCCGAAAATGTCAGAAGACCGATAGTGTCCACACTAAGGATGGAGTACATAAGATCTGTTGGAACCATAGCCCTGTTTTTAAGTGTGGTAGCACACTAGACCATTCTGATTGATGGATTCGCTAGAAGACCCCCAAACCCTAACCTTTCTTGCTAGCCTCTTCGAATCTCGAGGACGAGATTCATTTTAAGTGTGGTTGGTTTGTAACATCCCAAAATTCTAAATTTTGGAATGTTATATTAAATAAATAGTTTTTATTGATTGTTTGTTTGATTGTGTGGAACTGAGTGAAATTTGAAAATTTTGAAAGTTGAATGAGAGGGAATGAAATGACTTTCCCAAACTTTCACCTTGCATTTATGACCTCCATGAATTCAAATTCATTTCATCACAAAACCCTAGAGTGAAGATGATATGACATCTTCCATATGAATAAATGAAAAAGGGTTTTGAAAAGATTTGAATTCCATGTGAAAAATATTTCAAATTCAAAACTTTATGCAACTCAATGATTTTCAGGAGAGAAGATAAAATGACTTCTTCAATTATATGAAATATGGGTTGGAGGTTAAAAAGAATCAAATTGAAAGTCATTTGAAAGTATTTTGAAACTCCCTTTCAAATTTGGAATTATTTGGATTTTATTCAAATTATTTTTCTCCTAAAAATAAATAAATGGAAATAAGGGTAAAATGATTCCCTTCAATGGAAAATTAGGAGAAAATAATTTTGGTATTTTAAAAAATGATTTTTGTTGGATTTTAATGCAACAGTAGCACTGTTTGCTTTATTTGATTTTTTTGTGTATTTTATTTAAACCTGGAAAATAGTTCATCTTTTAGGAAATGTTTTTATGAAAGTTTTGGTATATTATATGTCCTATATAATTTTTTTTTCTCTGTATCTTATTTTCTCCCTGTCTTATTCCAAAAAAAGGGAAAACCTAGCGCTAGCCAGGCCAGGCGGCCCAGGAGCCAGCCGGCCCAGCCAGCCAGCCACTCGAGCCGCGGCCGAGCCAGCGCCGTCGCCCGAAGCCCCTCTCCCTCGGTCGCCCGACCCCTCGCTCGCCTCCCGCTGCCGCTGACGCATGGACCCCACCGCCCGATCGCCCCGCCCGCTGTTTCTTCCTCCTCCCGCAAGCCACGCAGGGCATCACCACCGCCAGAATCCCGAACTTCTCGGGATCGCGATCTCCCGATTCACCCCCTCCTCCAAGAACCCCTCCCCCTATATATACCCCTCCTCCTCACCCCGTTCCGCCCCTTCCCGACCCCCGAACCCCTCTCCGCTCGCCGCCATTTCTCGCCGGAGCCAGAGCTCCGCCGCCCGCCATTG
>NC_057808.1:435081683-435098368 GCF_018294505.1 Triticum aestivum
TTTTTAGCAAAACAGTACTGTTTTAGTTACAGTGTTGTTTTAGTCTTTTCTTTATTGTTTTTATTAGTTTTAAATTATTTCTTTTTGTCACTTTTGACAAATTTAGTTTTTTTTCTGTTAGTGAACCAAACAAAATTTTATTTTTATTTCAAAAAATTATTTTATTTAGTTTTGTACGAAAACTTGTTTAGGTCATAGTTAGTGTTTCATAAAAGCTTTTTATTTGTTTATTTTTGCAAATAAAATTTTATGAAAAATACCTTCTGTTAAATTAGTTGTTTTACTTTGTATTTTCTATTAATTTATTAGTTTAGTGTTTTAATTGTTGTTAAGTTTTTACTTAGGACAAAACTGTTTTGTGTTATGTCTTAGAGTTTTCTTTAGTAGTTTTCTTGTGTAGTTTTCATTGGTTTTTTTTCTTATTTTGTGTTCTTTGTGATATGCATTTTATTTGTTGATTTTTTTTGTGAGTGTTAGAAATGGCTTGCTAGTATGTTTGCTTATGTGAATACTATGTTTTAGTATATAGATTTTCATCGGAGAGTTGCGTATAGTGCTATCAAGTTTTGCGAGAGCGATATAATCTTCATCAAGTAATACCAGGCAAGTTCACTTTGACCATGCTTTCATACCTATGTTTTTACTGCATTTAGTGGCATCTTTGCAACAACCCTCCAGTAGTGATATTGAATTCTTGTAGTTGAGTAGTATGCATGAGGTAGGAACCCATCACCCTGTTACCAAGCCCGGGACGTTATTTATTTAATGCTACGCTATAGTAGACGGGGTTTGGTATGAGTGCACGAGAGTGGTGTGAAGAAGGAGGACTCTACGTCAATGACGACAACTCCATGATGGCATATGCGAGGACTGCGTCTTCAAGGCCTCAAGACTTCAAGACTCGAGACAAGAATTCAATACACAGTACTGGGTGAAGGACGGTTGACGGGCACCCTGGAGAAACCAGTGGATGGCCGGGATGCATGGAGAAGCGCCATGACATCTTGCGGAAAGCTTCACCCAGACTCAAAGAGACGGAAGAATACTTCATGCCCGGAAGCTTACCTGTGCAACCGCAAGTCACTATGGGCTCTGGCTTGGTTGACCTTAGTTGTGACTCTGGCTGGGACGGTGCTAGCAGATGTAGAACTACGATAGGATTGGATGAGCACCGGACAGTGGTCAGAGGAACTCTTCGGAAGACCATGTTTCGGTCATCTTGTTCTCAAACACCTTGAAGTGCGAGAACGTAAATAGAGGGATCGAATCTTGTGGGTAAAGTGTACAAACCTCTGCAGAGGGTTTAAACCTAATCGATTAGCCGTGTCCCCGGTTACGGACAATTTGAGCCTCTGGACTTGGATTTATCTCGGAACTCTCAACACCGGACTGATAACATAATTGTGGGCAACTTATGATGATTTGGGCCATGAGACATCGGTTGGCGGAACCATGTCATGATAGGAAACTCCGTAGTATAGACTCCTGAATTTCTTTGATGTAGGGAAAATAAAACCAGCTTTTATGCAAAACAAAACTTAGATACAGAGCCACAAAGCCATATTGCATATAGTATAGTATAGTTTTATCATCTGTTTTCTCATGTTGTGATCTTGCCGGTACATTCAATGTACTGACCTACACGGCTGCAACGTATCATGTTGCAGGATTCTCTTCGACGAGTAAGAGTTATAATTCAGGGTTACGGTCTACACTCAACTTGCCGATGGCGTTGCTGGGACTCCACCCCCGTTTATTTGTTTCCGCTGTGACTTATGAGGTATATATCAGTTTTACGTTATTTATACATGTGATTGCACTTTGATATATACATTGATGTACTGTGTCTGCCAGCATACTGATCCAGGGATGGCACAGAAACACAGAGACTTGACCGTCTGAGGTCGGGTCGCTATAGATATGGTATCAGAGCACATGTTGACTGTAGGACGTGACCCTAGAAACTGGAAAGCCCTAGGATAGGATATCTCTAAAACTTTATTTTCAAAAAGACTCTTACTTCTCGTCTTTTCTGATTTTTTTCAAGTAGTCCCTCCTACCTCCAATAGCCGGAGTATACCCTTTTTCCTTTGGACCACACGGAGGATCAACTGATGTCACTCCAAGAAGTGCAAGATATCGGACAAATGATGACCAACTCAGAGTAAAGAGGATTACACTATATATTTCGGAGGAAAGAAGCTATAGCAGTTGAAGACTCTGAAGGCTTGAAGAATTCAGAGACTCTGAAGATTGATTTGACCTTTAGAAGACCAAACCCCTGTTATATATACTTATGTTAGATACGACGATTTGTGAGCTGTCAGTTGTGTGATGTTTCTCGACAGCCACAAATAAAATCCATTTTCAAAATTATTGTTTGTATTGTGTGTATCTATCTCTATCTCTCTTATCTCACCCCAAAGCCCTTGGACCCAATAGATGAGGAAGGAAGATGGACTGGTATTCTCTGGACCGATGATTCAGTTGGAGGCAGAGCTATGGATTCAAAACATGGAGGATCACTTCAGGAAAAATTTGATTGCAAGGAAGTATGAGGTTCAATATGCTCTTCGGTACTTTATAGAAAGTGCTGCAACCTGGTGGAAAATGCATCATGCCATACAGGGATGTAACGGAGCAAGAACTTGGGAGGAATTCAAGAAGACTCTGTTAAGATCCCGTCTCATTCGGAAGAACGATGATAACCCGAAGAAGAAACCTTGTGCTTGCAAGATTTGCGGAGAAATAGGACACACCCAGGAGGAACACAAGGATGGATGCCCTCATTGTGAGGAGAATCACCCAACCGAAGAGTGCCCGACTGGGCACGTTACTTGTTTCCTGTGTGAAGGAACTACACACTACCCTGGTCAGTGTCATATTTACCCCAAGGGGGAGAACCTCTCCTCCTCTCTCTCGGTGGCGCCAGAGTGCCATCGGGGGGGAGGGGGGAATCATCGCCGCAGTGATCGTCTTCATTAACATCACCATCATCATCACCATCCTTATCTCTTTTACGCGGTCCACTCTCCCGCACCCCGCTGTAATCCCTACGTGAACATGGTGCTTTATGCCACATATTATGATCCAATGATGTGTTGCATCCTATGATGTTTTGAGTAGATATCCTTTGTCTTTGGGTTGATTGATGATCTAGATTGGTATGAGTTGTATGTTTTACTTTGGTGCTGTCCTATGGTGCCCTCCGTGTCGCGCAAGCGTGAGGGATTCCCACTGTAGGGTGTTACAATATGTCCATGGTTTACTTATTGTCTGCGTTGCTTGAGTGATAGAAGCATAAACACGGATAAGTGGGTCACGGCGTATGGGATAAAGTGGACTTGATGCTTTAATGCTATGGTTGGGTTTTACCTTAATGATCTTTCGTAGTTGCGGATGCTTGCTAGAGTTCCAATCATAAGTGCATATGATCCAAGAAGAGAAAGTATGTTAGCTTATGCCTCTCCCTCATATGAAATTGCAATAGTGATTACCGATCTTGTTAACAATTGCCTAGGACAATTCCGCACACCGACCCATCATTATTCCACATTCGCTATTTATAATATTTAGTAATATATTCTAACTTTATGATAATAGCACCTACTTTTATATTTTAGCTCTCCGATATCATGCAAAGTTATCGTCTTCATACCCACAACGTAGTTTTATTTCTCGTATCTAGTTGGAAGCAAACGTTCGGTGTACATAGAGTCGTATCAGTGGCAGATAGGAATTGGGAGAATATTGATCTTACCTTTAGCTCCTTGTGGGTTCGACACTCCATACTTATCACTTCCACCTTTGGGAATCGCTACGATGATTCCCTGCACTTGGGGATTATCACCCGCCGGCTTGCCGCTGCCGCCTCCCGTGCAGGTCCTGTCCGACGCGCGCGCGAGCTTCAGCGCCTCGCTCCTCCTTACTTCCAGCGGCTCCGCCCCGTGCCCGGGCGACTCTGGCCTCCCCTCCACCGCGCACCAACCCCGGGCCGGCTTCGGGTCGCCGCCCGTCCCCCCAGCCGTCTCCGGCCCCGCCTTGCGCCGGGTCGCGCCGGACCGACGCCACCTCCCGTATGCTGCCCCCCTCCTGCGCCGGCTTCCGCGCCGTCTCCTCCCTCCGCCGACCGCACGACCCGGCCACCGCCGCCCCCGCGACCCGACTGCCCGCTGTCTCCTTCGCTCCGCCGTCCGCGTGACCCAGCCGCCGCCTCCCGCGCGACCTGGTCGCCCACTCGTCGTCCCCGCTCTCGCCTCAGCCACTTCTGCACCCGGCCACGTGCCCATATCGCTCCGTCTCGAGCAGGCCGGCCTCGAGCCCCTACACCGCCTCGACCCCGAGCCCAGCCGCGTCTGGCTCCCCCGCCATTTGCGCTCCCGCTGCACCGGCTCTGGGTCGCCGCCCCAAGCCTAGCCGCGTCCGGCCTCGCACCCATTCGACCCGGCTGGCTGCGCTGGCCGGCCTCCTGCGCATCATTCGACGCTCCCCCCGGCGCTCGCAGCTCCCTGTCATCGGCGGGCCACCCCCTCCCTTGCCGCCCCAGTCACCCCCGTGCGCCGGCTCGCCGCTCTGCCTCCGCGGCTGGCTTCGCCCCGTTCAAAGCCCCCTGGTTTGGCCGGCTAGAAGAAACAGAGAAAAGTGCCCAAGCCGGCAGGTAAAAAAAGGTGCTGGATAGAAGAAGAAAAAGACCACGAGCTACGCCCGCTTGGCCTGCTGGCCTACCTGCCTACTTCGATACCGGGCCGGCTGGAGAGCCCACCCGACTGCCCGTCCGCCTCGATGCCTGGTCGGTCGGGTCCGACCGGCTGTACCCCCTTCTAGCACTCGGAGGATCGAAGGCTACCCCCAGTGTGTGCGCCGGCACGCTTCGCGAGCACGAACCCGCACAAGCTGCAAGCCGGCAGCCGGCTGTCATCGACAACCTTTGCCTCGTCTACACTGAAACCAATGTGAGCTCCTCACCCGCATACTTTCGCGCCACACGCAAACACGGATAACCCCGAGCGACTGATAATTTCCAAGTGCAGGGAATCATCATAGCAATTCCCAAAGGTGGAAGTGATAAGTATGGAGTGTCGAACCCACAAGGAGCTAAAGGTAAGATCAATATTCTCTCAAGCCCTATCTGCCACTGATATGACTCTACGTACACCGAACGTTTGCTTCCAACTAGAAACGAGAAATAAAACTACGTTGTGGGTATGAAGAGGATAACTTTGCATGGTATCGGAGAGCTAAAATATAAAAGTAGGTGCTCTTATCATAATGTTAGAATATATTACTAAATATTATAAATAGAGAGTGTGGAATAATGATGGGTCGATGTGCGGAATTGTCCTAGGCAATTGTTAACAAGACCGGTAATCACTATTGCAATTTCATATGAGGGAGAGGCATAAGCTAACATACTTTCTCTTCTTGGATCATATGCACTTATGATTGGAACTCTAGTAAGCATCCGCAACTACTAAAGATCATTAAGGTAAAACCCAACCATAGCATTAACATATCAAGTCCCCTTTATCCCATACGCCACAACCCCCTTACTCGGGTTTATGCTTCTGCCACTCAAACAACCCACTATAAGCGAACCATGAACGTATTGCAACACCCTACAGCGGGAATCCCTCACGCTTGCGTGACACGGAGGGCACCATAGGACAACACCAAAATAAAACATACAACTCGTACCAATATAGATCATCAATCAACCCAAAGACAAAGGATATCTACTCAAAACATCATAGGATGGCAACACATCATTGGATCATAATATGTGGCATAAAGCACCATGTTCAAGTAGGGATTACAGCGGGGTGCGGGAGAGTGGACCGCGTAAAATAGATCAGGATGGTGATGTTGGTGAAGACGATCACCGCGGCGATGATTCCCCTCCCGATGGCACTTCGGCGCCACCGAGAGAGAGGAGGAGAGGTTCTCCCCCTTGTGCTTCCTCCTCCATGGCCTCCCCCTTGGATGGGGAGAGGTTCTCCCTCTGGTCCTTGGCCTTCATGGTGATGATGGCCCCTTCGGGATCCTCCTCCATGGCCTCCGGTGATGATGGCCCCCTCCGGCAGGGTGCCAGAGAGGGCCTAGATTGATTTCTCGTGGCTACACAGGCTTGCGGCGGCGGAACTTCCGATCTAGGTTAAATCCCGAAGGTTTCTATACTTATAGGAGAAGTTGGCGTTGATTTCACGTCAGGGGGGCCCTCAGGGAGTCCACGAGGCAGGGGGCGCGCACCAGGGCGGTGGGCGCGCCCCCACCCTCGTGGGGCCCAGGACTCCCCTCCGGTAAATTTTTGCTCCAGTATTTTTCGTATTTTCCAGAAAAATTCTTCGTTGATTTTCATCGCATTCCAGAACTTTTATTTCTGCACAAAAACAACACCATGGTAGTTCTGCCGAAAACAACGTCAGTCCGAGTTAGTTCTAATCAAATCATATCAAAATCATATAAAACTATTGTAAACGCGGCATGAATGCTTCATAAATTATAGATACGTTGAAGACGTAACATCATCCCCAAGCTTAATTCCTACTCGTCCTCGAGTAGGTAAATGATAAAAGAAATAATTTATGAAGTGTGAATGCTAGCAAGTGCACAAGTTTGATCAATGATAATTTCAATCACCTTTTCTAGCATCATTATATGTCATAACAGTAGCTCATCTCATAAAACTTTTCATGATCAAGTAACAAGCTATTCACATGTTAAAGTATAGATCATAAACTTTCTTGAAACTAACAAACTATATTCTCAGTCATCAAACAATTGCAATTCATCTTATTTTCAGGAAGGGTCTATGTCAGAGCTTTGATTTAGCAAACTCCACATACTCAACTATCATTTAATCTTTATTGCTAACACTCACGTGATATTTATGGGTTCAAAGTTTTAATCGTACGCAGAGAAAGATAGGGGCTTATAGATTCGCCTCTCAACCTTTTACCTCAAGGGTAATGTCAACAATAATAGTTCATGATAACTTACATCCAATTGGACATATATATCAGGATCTTTCCAACACAATGTGCTTGCCAAAGGATAAAATGTAAAAAAGGAATGGCGAAGATCACCATGACTCTTGCATAAGGTAGAAGATAAAAGTAAAAGATAGGCCCTTCGCAGAGGGAAGCAGAGGTTGTCATGCAATTTTAAGGTTGGATGCACAAAATCTTAATGCAAAAGAACGTTACTTTATATTGCCACTTGTGATAGGGACCTTTATTATGCAGTCCGTCGCTTTTATTGCTTCCATATCACAAGATCGTATAAACCTTATTTTCTCCACACTAATAGATCATACATATTTAGAGAGCAATTTTTACTGCAAGTACCGATGACAACTTACTTGAAGGATCTTACTCAATCCATAGGTAGGTATGGTGGACTCTCATGGCAAAACTCATTTTAAGGGATGTTCGAAAGCACAAGTAGTATTTCTACTTGGTGCAAAGAATTTGGCTAGCACGAGAGGGAAATGCAAGCTCAACATGTTGGATGATCCAAGACAATATAACGTTTCAGATATAGGAAAACATAACCCATTAAGTTGTCTTCCTTGTCCAACATCAACCTTTTAGCATGTCATATTTTAATGAGTACTCACAATTACAAAAGATGTCCAAGATAGTATATTTATATGTGAAATCTCTCTTCCTTCAATATTATTTCATGAATTATTCAAGTGACCAATTCTACGTTTGCTAACTTTCAATAAGTTTACTACCTATACTTATTATGTGTGAAGTCATTACTCCCCATGTTATAAGCATATGAAACATATATAAATTCAGATTTATGATATTCAATTCATTCAACCATTTACTCATACGGTGTACATGAAGCACGTGAGTCAATGACAAACTACTCCAAAAAGATATAAGTGAAGAACACTGAGTAGGCAAATAATTAACTAGCCATGCGAGGATTCTATTTCATTCAATATTTCAGATCCAATGATTTTATTCAAACAGCAAGTAAAATTGAAAATACGCTCCAAGCAAAACACATATCATGTGACGAATAAAAATATAGCTCCGAGTAAGGTATACCGATAGTTTTGAAGACGAAAGAGGGGATGCTTTCCGGGGCATCCCCAAGCTTAGGCGCTTGAGTCTTCCTAGAATATTACCTTGGGGTGCCTTGGGCATCCCCAAGCTAAGGGCCTTTCCACTCCTTATTCTCCTCATGTCGATATCTCACCCAAAGCTTGAAAACTTCAATCACACAAAACTTAACGGAAGTTCATGAGATATGTTAGTATGATAAAGAGCAAACCATTCACTTTGGTACTGTCAAAGACAAGGTTCATAAATTTTCTCACACAATTCCTACTGTATCATATCATTTCTACAATTTATATTGAGAAATATAAGCCATAGAAACTAGAAAACAAGCAAACTACGCGATGAAAACAGAATCTGTCAGAAACAGAACAGTCTGTAATGATCTGAACAGAAACCATACTTATGCTACTCCAAAAATTATGAAATAAATTGGTAGACGTGAGGAATTTGTATATTAATATTCTGCAAAACGAATCAACTCAAAATCACTCTTCTGTAAAAAATGGCAGCTAATCTCGTGAGCGCAAAGTTTCTGTTTTTTACAGCAAGATCACATTAACTTTCACCCAAGTCTTACTTGGCACTTTATTGAAACAAAAGCTATAAAATATGATTACTACAGTATCTTAATCATGTAAACACACAAAAACAGTAAGGGTAAATATTGGGTTGTCTCCCAACAAGCGTTTCTCTTTAATGCCTCTTTGCTAGGCATGATGATTTCAATGATGCTCACATAAAAGATAAGAATTGAAACATAAAGAAAGCATCATGAAGAATATGACTAGCACATTTAAATCTAACCCACTTCCTATGCCTAGGGATTTTGTGAGCATATAATTTATAGGAACAAGAATCAACTAGCATTGGAAGGCAAAACAAGTATAACTTCAAAACTTTAAGCACATAGAGAGGAAACTCGATATTATTGCAACTCCTACAAGCATATATTCCTCCCTCATAATATTTTTCAGTAGCATCATGAATGAATTCATCAATATAACCATCACATAAAGCATTCTTTTCATGACCTACAAGCATAGAAATTTTTCTACTTTCCACATAAGCAAAATTCTTCTCATTCAGAATAGTGGGATCACTAATTCCTAAAGTTGACACTCTTCCAACCCCACTTTAGATTATAGTATTATTCATACTCCATAAGATATAAGTGAAGTTCATGGAGCATTCTAGGATTAATATAGACTATCCAATATTCAAGCTCAAAATATATAAGTGAAGCACACGATGCATTCTATAAAATCATACTCAAAAGATTTAAGTGAAGCACAAAGAGCAATTCTATAAGATCATACTTAAAATATATAAATGAAGCACATGAAGCATTATATAAATCAATGAAGGGCTATCTCATACTAGCATGGTTCTTAAAAAAAATAAAATCACCAAGGACACAAATCATGTGAACAAAACAAAAACCGAGGTATACCGATATTTGTTGAAGAAGAAAGATGGGATGCCAACCGGGGCATCTCCAAGCTTAGATGCTTGAGTATCCTTTGAAATATTTACTTGGGGTGCCATGGGCATCCCCAAGCTTGAACTCTTGCCTCACTTTATTCTTCTCATATTGATAGCTCCTCGATCTTCGAACACTTCATCCACACAAAACTTTAACAAAAACTTTGTGAGATCCGTTAGTGTAATAAAGCAAATCACTACCTTTAGGTACTGTTGCAAAATTATTCTTTATTTATATTGGTGTTAAAACTAATGTATTCCAACTTCTCTATGGTTCATACCCCCCGATACTAGCCATAGATTCATCAAAATAAGCAAGCAACACACATAAAACAGAATCAGTCAAAAACAGGACAGTCTGTAGTAATCTGGAAGTTTAATATACTTATGTAACTCCAAAAAATTTAAATAAATTTTAAAATTTAAAAAATTTGTACAGAAGTAATGTTCATAAAGTTTCAGACCCATTTGACCTTCCAGTAAAAAATGTAAAATCACGCGCTACAGCCAAAGTTTCTGTTTTTGGTCTGCACATAGTAAACAAGCAATCTAATCATTCTAAAACAAAAGCTTGGTACATTATTTTTATAATACAATGGATATACACAAGGGGATAATTATTTACAGAGAAACTTCCATGAAAAATTCTACATTGTTTCCGTGAGCATGAACACAAGTGCTCAAGCTCGACCCTCACTTCTTCAATGCATAACTTTCCAATCACTTCTCTTTTTTTTGAAAAACTTTAGGTATGAGAGGCAAGTAATTTTTTTTGGTGTTTTCATTTTTTAAATTTTTTTGTATGTTTCACCCACGACTAAAAAGAAACAAAAAGGAAAAACAAAATCTACTTAGTGAACAAAGCAAACAAGCATACACGAGAATATCAACCCCACGCTATTGCTCCCCGGCAACGGCGCGAGAAAAGAGCTTGATAATCCCCAAGTGCAGGGAATCATCGTAGCAATTCCCAAAGGTGGAAGTGATAAGTATGGAGTGTCGAACACACAAGGAGATAAAGGTAAGCTCAATATTCTCTCAAGCCCTATCTGCCACCGATACGACTCTACGTACACTGAATGTTTGCTTCCAACTAGAAACGAGAAATAAAACTACGTTGTGGGTATGAAGAGGATAACTTTGCATGGTATCGGAGAGCTAAAATATAAAAGTAGGTGCTATTATCATAAAGTTAGAATATATTACTAAATATTATAAATAGCGAGTGTGGAATAATGATGGGTTGATGTGCGGAATTGTCCTAGGCAATCGTTAACAAGACCGGTAATCACTATTGCAATTTCATATGAGGGAGAGGCATAAGCTAACATACTTTCTCTTCTTGGATCATATGCACTTATGATTGGAACTCCATCAAGCATCCGCAACTACTAAGGATCATTAAGGTAAAACCCCAACATAGCATTAACATATCAAGTCCCCTTTATCCCATACGCCACAACCCCCTTACTCGGGTTTATGCTTCTGTCACTCAAACAATCCGCTATAAGCGAATCATGAACGTATTGCAACACCCTACAGCGGGAATCCCTCACGCTTGAGCGACACGGAGGGCACCATAGGACAGCACGAAAATAAAACATACAACTCGTACCAATCTAGATCATCAATCAACCCAAAGACAAAGGATATCTACTCAAAACATCATAGGATGGCAACACATCATTGGATAATAATATGTGGCATAAAGCACCATGTTCAGGTAGGGATTACAGCGGGGTGTGGGAGAGTGGACCGCGTAAAATAGATGAGCACTACTGGAATTAGCTTCTTTGCCGTCCGCCATGGCAAACGGCAAAGGCATGGATCATGGACGGCAAACTTCTTTGCCGTCCGCCAGCAAACGGCAAACTGTCCGTCTAAACACGTGCCAGCAAAGGCCTTCTTTGCCGTCCGCTTCCTCGAAACGGACGGCAAAGGATTTTGCCGTCCGCCATCTGAGGCCAGCAGACGGCAAAGACAACGGACGGCAGTGCGGTGGCGTGAGAGCCGTTAGGGGGTTAACGGCGCTCTTTGCCGTTTGCCAGCGGACGGCAAAGAGTCAAAGCTCTTTGCCGTCCGCTGACAGACGGCAAAGAGCTCAGCTAGGCAGTACTGGGAAGCAGCCACGTGGCCAGCTATGCCATCCGCTGGCACACCGCAAAGTGATTTGAATCTTTGCCACCCGCTGGTAGACGGCAAAGTGACCAAATAGGCAGCCAGTGTTCCCAGGTTTTACAGTAGCTGCCACGTGTCCTCTTTGCCGTCCGCTAGCAGACGGCGAAGCTCTTTGCCGTCTGCTAGCGGACGGCAAACAAGCTACATATCCCCTGTTTTTATTTGAATCCATTTAATTTCATAGCACAGGTATGCGAATGATGCACAATTACTTTCGCATCGGAGGCTGCTTTAAACGATTAATATATGATCTATTTGAAGCTGCTACAGGTATGTGAATGATGCACAATTACTTTCACATCGGAGGAGTAGCCGCCGATCTACCTTATGGATGGATCGATATATATGTTCAGCTTCAAATAGATGCATTCATAGCACAAGACTACTACTCAAGCTGCTTTATATACTCATCACCAATATATTGCAGGGTTCATCATGACAGGGGCTTTTACTCATGGAGCTATTTTTTTCATTAGGGATTACAATCCGGAACAGAATGAGGATAATGTATTGGCAAGAATGTTAGACCATAAAGAAGCTATCATATCTCATTTAAGTTGGGCTAGCCTCTTTCTAGGATTCCATACCTTGGGCCTTTATGTTGATAACGACGTCATGCTTGCTTTTGGTACTCCAGAAAAGCAAATCTTGATCGAACCTATATTTTCCCAATGGATACAATCTGCTCATGGCAAGACGACATATGGGTTCGATATACTGTTATCTTCAACGAATGGCCCCGCTTTCAATGCGGGTCGAAGCCTATGGTTGCCCAGATGGTTGAATGCTGTTAATGAGAATAGTAATTCGCTTTTCTTAACAATAGGACATGGGGATTTCTTGGTTCATCATGCTATTGCTCTAGGTTTGCATACAACTACATTGATTTTTAGTAAATGGCGCTTTAGATGCACGCGGTTCCAAATTAATGCCAGATAAAAAGGATTTTGGATACAGTTTTCCTTGTGACGGCCCAGGGCGTGGTGGTACTTGTGATATTTCTGCTTGGGACGCATTTTATTTGGCAGTTTTCTGGATGTTAAATACCATTGGGTGGGTTACTTTTTATTGGCACTGGAAACATATCACATTATGGCAGGGCAACCTTTGACAATATAATGAATCCTCCACTTATTTGATGGGATGGTTAAGAGATTACCTATGGTTAAACTCTTCACAACTTATCAATGGATATAATCCTTTTGGGATGAATAGTTTATCGGTATGGACGTGGATGTTCTTATTTTGACATCTTGTTTGGGCTACTGGATTTATGTTCTTAATTTCCTGGTGGGGGTATTGGTAGGAATTAATTGAGACTTTAGCATGGGCTCATGAACGCACACCTTTAGCTAATTTAATTCGCTGGAGAGATAAGCCCGTGGCTCTTTCCATTGTGCAAGCAAGATTGGTTGGTTTAGCTCACTTTTCCGTGGGTTATATATTCACTTATGCAGCTTTCTTGATTGCCTCAACATCAGGCAAGTTTGGTTAATTTAGTTTTTTTGTACTGTATCAGCACCTAGTTCATTACTCTTGATAGAGAGGGAGGATCTGCCTTTTTAGATTTCTTTTTCTATTTATTTTTCCATCTAGGATTTGAACCGTATACTTGGTAATAATAGCAACGACACATTATGGCAAAAAAAGTTTGATTCAGAGGGAGAAGAAGTGGCAGAAATTAGAGCAGAAATATCATTTTATTCATCAATCTTAAAAAAAAGATAAGAAGCAAAGTTTCTCCCTTGAGTTTGAGTGAAAAAACGAAAATGCGAAAAAAATTGCAATCCCTACCGCGTAATAGTGCACCTACACGCCTTCATCGACGTTGTTATTTGACCGGAAGACCTAGAGCTAACTATCGATATTTTGGGCTATCCGGACACGTACTTCGAGAAATGGTTTATGAGTGTTTGTTACCACGTGCAACAAGATCCAGTTGGTAAGGATAAAATACCCTTTCGTATTTGTATGGATTTCTGGAATTGATAATCATAGAGGAGCCCTCTTTACCATTCTGTATAAATGGACTATTCTATTTGTATAGATATTTGTAGAGGGGCGTATCCAACCCTCTTTTATCCACTAGTTACCCCTCTTTAGTTTAAGAGTATAGAGCAGTTTGGTAGCTCATAAGGCTCATAACCTTGGGGTTGCGGGTTCGATTCCCACTACCGGCTCCATAATCCTTCTTTATGATATATGCATGATATAATATATACATCATGCATTTGTATCTGGATTTTTTGATTTCCTAAAAGATTTTTGCTCTAACAGTTTTTTCTCGGAAGAAGCAAAAAAATAAAAGAAAGAATAAAATATGAAAGAAAAGCATCCCTTGTCTAATGGATAGGTCAGAGGTCTTCTAAACCTTTGGTATAGGTTCAAATCCTATTGGACGCAATCTTAGTTCTATCTATTCTTTAAATAACTATACTAAACTAAAAACAACGAAAACTTTTTTGCATGATTCAAATGAAAAAGCTTTCTCAACGATTCCTATTCAACTAACAAGAGTAGACATGCAAAATTTATTTGTTACTGAAGAGAAAACCGTTCCAGCTGTTCGCGAATAGCTTCCTTCAAAAGGATTTCCGCTTGCTCGGTGAATGTCTTGCTAGAAGATATAATTTCTTGGAATTGAGGTTTAGTATCTTTTAGATGTTTACATAACTCATCCAGAAATTTATTTACCTGTTCAATTTCTAACAAATCAAGATATCCTCTTGTTCCGGTATAAATAGTAGCCATCTGCTCTTCCACTGGGAGAGGATTTGCCTGGGATTGTTTAAGCAATTCCCTTAATCGACGACCCCTTGCCAATTGATTCTGACTTGTTTTATCGAGAGCAGAGGCGAATTGTGCAAAGGCTTGTAACTCTGCGAATTGCGCTAGTTCCAATTTTGATTTTCCAGCTACTTGTTTCATGGCTTTAATTTGAGCCGCGGATCCTACTCTGGAAACAGAAATACCCACATTAATAGCGGGTCGAATTCCGGCATTGAATAGATCCGCAGATAAGAATATTTGTCCATCTGTAATGGAGATTACATTAGTAGGAATATAGGCAGAAACATCTCCAGATTGAGTCTCGACTATTGGGAAAGCGGTCATACTTCCTTCGCCTAAAAGAGAATTTAATTTACCAGGTCTTTCTAAAAGGCGTGAATGCAAATAAAAAACATCCCCTGGATAAGCCTCACGGCCGGGAGGTCTTCTTAATAGAACGGACATTTGGCGAGAAGCTTGTGCCTGTTTGGAGAGATCATCATAAATTATTAAAGTATGCCGTTGCGGTACATAAAATACTCAGCCAGGGCTGCTCCCGTATAAGGAGCGAGGTATTGTAATGTAGCAGGTGAATCCACCATTTCAGCTAGTACAATAGTGCATTCCATGGCCCCCTCCTCATGGAAAGTAGTTACTACTTCAGCTACGGAGGATGCTCTTTGACCGATAGCTACATAAACAGATATTACACCTTGCCCGTTTTGATTGAGAATTGTATCTGTGGCTACTGCTGTTTTGCCAGTCTGTCTGTCCCCAATAATTAACTCTCGCTGACCGCGCCCTATAGGGATCATCGAATCGATAGCAATAAGCCCTGTTTGAAGAGGTTCGTATATGGAACGCCTGGAAATTATACTTGGAGCAGGTTCAATTAAGCGAGATTCGGAAGCTATAATTTCGCCTTTCCCATCAATAGGTTTAGCCAGAGCATTTACAACACGACCCAAGTAAGCCTCACTCACGGGTATCTGAGCAATTCTTCCTGTTGCTTTTACAAAACTTCCCTCTTGTATCATCAACCCATCGCCCATTAATACAATCCCAACATTTTTGGGTTCCAAATTCAGAGCAATACCCCTAGTACCTTCTGCAAATTCGACCAATTCACCTGACATTATTTCACCAAGACCTATAATATGAGCAATCCCATCCCCCACTTGAACTACGCGACCTATATTCACTACAAAAAAAAGACACATCCGTGACATTTTGGGCCGAACAATTTTTTTTTCTGTCATACATATGACACTTCTATGACGATAATTTGTGACAAAACCCGGTATCATCATAGATGTGGTGGGCTCCTACTTCCATGACAAAAAAATCATGACAGAAAATGGGCTTTTCGTCCTGGGCGGGCCGGAGACGCAGCTGCATGACATTCTTTGGGCCGTCCATGACGGAAAAAACCGTGGTAGAAGTGAGGGCGAGGAAAATTTCAGGGAGTTCCCGGTTACGGTGGGAGGTCAGGGGCCGAGCGATGCGCGTTTCTCTCGTACATGTATGCGCGTGTGTTCGAGGCGTTGGCTCTAACTGAACCCGAGCGAGGCGTTGGGCTCTAACTGAACCCGAGCGATTGCACTGCAGGCTACGCGTTACTGAACCCGAGCGATCGATCGATGGCTGTTAACTGAACCCGATCGAGCGATTCCTTCGCTACTGCTGCTAACTGAAGCCGATCGATGCTGCCTCTGGGATGAACAGTGAGTGTTGTGAGGGGTTTGGATGAACAGTGAGCGGTGGCGTTGCCTCTGGATGAACAGGACCCCGTGGTGTGGTGGAGGGCTGGATGAACAGTAGACGGTGGAGGGGTGCCCGTGGAGGGGTGGTTGAACAGGACCCTGTGGTGTGGAGGGCTGGATGAACAGTAGACGGTGGAGGGGTGCCCGTGGAGGGGTGGTTGAACAGTAGCCGGTGGAGTACCGCGCGGTGGAGGCTAGATGAACAGGAGCCCGTGGAGGCTGGAGGAGGTCGACGGTAGCCCGTGGAGGCTGGAGGCGGTTGACGGTGGAGATGAACAGTATCCCGTGGAGTCCCATTTTGCGGTACGCCACACCCCTCCTGATGAACAGGACCCCCGTTTCGATCGTAGGAGGTCCGTTTCGTCCGTTTTGCGGTACGCCACACCCCTCCCGATCAACAGGACCCCCGTTTCGACCA
>NC_057808.1:435098439-435098860 GCF_018294505.1 Triticum aestivum
TAAACAGGAGCCCGTGGAGGCTGGAGGAGGTCGACGGTGGATGAATAGTAGCTCGTGAAGGCTGGAGGGGGTCGACGGTGGAGATGAACAGTATCCCGTGGAGTCCCGTTTTGCGGTACGCCACACCCCTCCCGATCAACAGGACCCCCGTTTCGACCATAGGAGGTCCGTTTCCTCCGTTTTGCGGTACGGCACACCCCTCCCGATCAACAGGACCCCCGTTTCGACCGTAGGAGGTCCGTTTCCTCCGTTTTGCGGTACGCCACACCCCTCCCGATCAACAGGACCCCCGTTTCGACCGTAGGAGGTCCGTTTCCTCCGTTGTGTGGTACGCCAGGCCTCGTTTCCATCGCCTCTTCCGTCCAAGCCCTCCCGATGAACACGACCACGCATTTCGTTCTGACCCATGAACACGACGACG
>NC_057808.1:435098898-435111902 GCF_018294505.1 Triticum aestivum
ACCCCTCCCGATCAACAGGACCCCCGTTTCAACCGTAGGAGGTCCGTTTCCTCCGTTTTGCGGTACGCCACACTCCTCCCGATCAACAGGACCCCCATTTCGACCGTAGGAGGTCCGTTTCCTCCATTTTGCGGTACGCCACACCCCTCCCCATGAACACGACGCATTCCGTTGCCTCCCCATGAAAACGACGCATTCCGTTGCCTCCCCATGAACACGACGACGATGCTGTTTCTCCATTCCGACCCAGCCATGTACATGAGCCCTGGCCGTACATATGCGCGAGTAGGCGTTCGAGACCCCACCCGTATGTACACATACGTGGCCGTATTTTCTTTCTTGCACCCTGGCCGCTGTACGTACGTGTACATGCTACGTGTGCGCCTCTACTATGACACGTACGCGCCTCTACTACGACACGTGCGCGCCTCTACATCCACCAGTATATATGTACGTACACGTTCGCGACCAGAATGACAATGCTATGTACGCTTCGACCAGGTGGGTCCCGACTGTCAGGCACGTGTTTCGAGAAAAAAGGCACTTCCTTGCTTGCGAAGATGTAGCTGGTGGGTCCCAGCAGTCAGGGGGGGCGAATCATTTTTTTTCCCGGACGCACTTCCTTGCGTGCGAAGATGTAGCTGGTGGGTCCCAGCAGTCAGGGGGAAACGTTTTTTTCACGAAATACAGTGGCCCGTCCGGTGGTTCCCAGCTGTCAGGTGGAGGAATCATTATTTTCCATGTAATAAGGAGGCACTTCCTTGCTGCAGCCGTGGACCCAACTGTCAGCCTCTCCACGTACAGTCCACGTCCGATGGAAGTCGTTCCTTGACCACGTTGACCATGCCGCGCCGAGAGCACCAGCGCGGTGGACGACGGCGAGGCCTAGGAAGGGGACGACGGGGAGCCAGGGAAGACGCGGCAGTGGAAGCCCGCGCGGAGAGGAGTACGAGGGTTCACTGGTTCGGCTGCGGTGTGAGGCTGCCGTCGCCGTAGGGCCTGACCAGCGGTGGGAATAGTAGTGGGCGGTGAGGCCTCCGCGGCAGCACAGCCGGCCATGGGAGGCAGGAGCATGCGGCACGACCGGCGCTACTTTGGGCGGCTGGAGCAAGAAGACCAGAGGTTGAAGAAGCACTACGGCCGTTGGATGGACATCGTACGGTCACTGGAGCTAGAATCGTTCATATTGACTAAAGTTGACAAAGGCCCCCGTCCCAGTCAACTTAGTTGGCCCACAAGTCAGCCTCCCACCTTGGTGGGTCCCAGCTAGCAGGGGGAGTATTCATTTTTTTGTGCGTAATAAGGAGGCACTTCCTTGCGTGCGAAGATATAGCTAGTGGGTCCGAGCTGTCAGCGGCGGTAACGTTTTTTCCGCGAAGTACAGAGGCCCTTTCGGTGGGTCCCTGATGTCAGGTGGAGGAATCATTATTTTGCGCGTAATAAGGAGGCATTTCCTTGCGTGCGGCCATGGACTCAGCTGTCGGCCTCTCCACGTACAGTCCACTTCAGATGCATGTCGGTCGTTGACCACGTTGACCAGGCCGCGCCGAGAGCACCAGGGCGATGGACGACGGCGAGGCCTAGGAAGGGAACGACACGGAGGCAGGGAAGACTCGGCAGTTGTTTCCCATGCGGAGGGGAGTACGACTGTACGAGGGTTTCTGGTTCGTCTGCCGTCGCCGGAGAATAACATCAGGTGTGGGTGAGTAGAGGGATGGCTAGGCCAGCGATGGGAGTACGATGGGGCGGTGAGGCCTGCGCGGCAGCAGAGCCGGCCGTGGGGAGGAGGGAGTAGGCAGTCCCGCCGGCGCTTGTTTGAGGGGCTGGAGCAGGAAGAGCAGAGATTAAAGAAGCATGACGACCGTTGGATGGCCATCCAATAGTCACTGCTTGTGCGTCAACCTTTTTTTAGGAAAGCCTCAAATCTGTGGAAAACAGCATACATCCATCTGCCATTATTTCTAATAATTTACAACCCATTTGCTAATTATTAAGGTTTTTTTGGAGCCCATATTCTTTTTGTTAGCATTACAGCCCATATTGTGGTCACGGTTAAAAAATTATACGAAATTTTGCATATTTCGGTGCGGTCCGAACTGTTTTTAATCCCGAAATTTCGACTCACATTCAAACTGATTTTAAAAATAAATGTATATCAATATAAAATCCAACAAATTCTCCATGCATAAAAATTAATGTAATTTAAAATCTCGAAATGAAAAAAAGATATTTGAAACTAATTGCCGGTTTGATGTGTTTTAAAAATGTACAGCCCATTTCTCATTACTGATGGGCCATTTTCTCGGCCAGCCGAATGAAAGCTCTCCTCGTCTTGAAAGATTTGCAGCCCAACAGGCCTGACAAAGCGACTTACTTGGCAAATCACAAAAAAACTGGGCTGTGGCCGTGGACCCAGCTGTCAGCCTCTCCACGTACAGTACTCTTCCGATGGAAGTCGTTCCTTGACCACGTTGACCACGCCGCGCGGAGAGCACCACGGCGGTGGACGGCGGCGAGGCCTAGGAAGGGGACGACGCGGAGCCGGGGAAGACGCGGCAGAGGAAGCCCGCGCGGAGAGGAGTACGAGGGTTCACTGGTTCGGCTGCGGTGTGAGGCTGCCGTCGCCGTATGGCCTGGCCAGCTGTGGGAATAGTAGGGGGCGGTGAGGCCTCCGCGACAGCACAGCCGGCCACGGGAGGCAGGAGCATGCGGCACGACTGGTGCTGCTTTGGGCGGCTGGAGCAAGAAGACGAGAGGTTGAAGAAGCACTACGGCCGTTGGATGGACATCGTACGGTCAATGGAGCTAGAATCGTTCATATTGACTAAAGTTGACAAAGGTCCCCGTCCCAGTCAACTTAGTAGGCCCACAAGTCAGCCTCCCACCATGGTGGGTCCCAGCTAGCAGGGGGAGTATTCATTTTTTTGTGCGTAATAAGGAGGCACTTCCTTGCGTGCGAAGATATAGCAGGTGGGTCCGAGCTGTCAGCGGCGCTAACGTTTTTTTCACGAAATACAGAGGCCCTTTCGATGTGTCCCTGATGTCAGGTGGCGGAATCATTATTTTGCGCGTAATAAGGAGGCATTTCCTTGCGTGCGGCCGTGGACCCAGCTGTTGGCCTCTCCATGTACAGTCCACTTCAGATGCATGTCGGTCGTTGACCACGTTGACCAGGCCGCGCCGAGAGCACTAGGGCGGTGGACGACGACGAGGCCTAGGAAGGGAACGACACGGAGGCAGGGAAGACTCGGTAGTTGTTTCCCATGCGGAGGGGAGTATGACTGTACGAGGGTTTACTAGTTCGTCTGTCGTCGCCGGAGAATAACAGCAGGTGTGGGTGAGTAGAGGGATGGCTAGGCCAGCGATGGGAGTACGGTGGGGCGGTGAGGCCTACGCGGCAGCAGAGCCGGCCGCGGGGAGGAGGGAGCAGGCCTAGACGAGGCAGCCCAAAACCACGTCCAAGACTTGCCAAAACTTCGTCCCTCGTTTTCTCTGTGTTTCGCACACTCGACATTGTGTGGGCATTTTGACTGTGCATCATATGAAGATGTGCTATGCATGAATGTTGATCAGTATGATGTTAACTGGCTGGTAGTTCCATTTTCGACCATGAATAAAACTTCCAACATGATGTTAACCCTGTTTGAAAAGGCCGTGTTAATATAAATGCTCTGCCTCTGAAAGTTGCAGTTTCTTATCTGAAACTGAACTTGCAGTTTCTTATCTGAAACTGAAACTTGTAGTTTCTTCTCTGAGAATCACATTGTCTGCACTTTTATACTCCTATGAAACTACATTTTTTGAAGTGCTAAAAATAGATCTCTAGAATTCATAAAATACTTCATATGCTCAATACTGCAAATCTGAAATTCAAAAGACATTCATATCTGAAAGTACTCTCAAAATACACAACACAAAACACAATTCACAACCTGCAAATACTGACAACCCTAAGCTCCTCCTGACAATTCACAACCTGCCCGACTATTGGGCTGGGGGGGGCAGCCCCCTCCTATTCCTCGGCGGCAAACAGCCGCCCCGTGAGACGATGTGAACGGCGAGGGAGACGATGGCGGGGAAGCGTCGTCGGGCCAACTGCTTTTCTCCTCTTGCAGTTGGGTTCGGTCGACGAAGACTCCACTGGCTCGCTCTGGCAGGACACCCTCACAAACGGCACCCTGTAGATGCTCGATCCTTCAATCTCTGGTGGATGCTCCATTTGGGATCGATACTCCCACCACCGCTCCCTCACGATCGGATTCGGTGAATCTGTTTGCTCCATGGCCTAGAGGAGCAGCTCTATGTACTCTGGCGCGACTCCCTCCGGGAGTATCGCCGCCTTTTCGCTCTGTTGCAGATATTTGGCCATGGATGTCGCCGTCGCCGCTAGTTGGTCCTTGTTGTCAAACCAAGACTGTATCTCCAACATCCTAGCTAGCTTCACAGGGTCGCCGTCTGCGATCCTCACGTATCGGTTGTACTCCTCCATCGATCTACTTCTCCACAACACCTTCACTCGCCGGCGATGGTTTTTGAATGGAAGAGGAGAGGAGCAGCACTGGTTTTGGATTAGAACGGGAGAGGAGCGACGCTGGTTTTGGACTAGAACAGGAGAGGAGGGGCGGTGGTTTTGAAATGGAAGAGGAGAGGAGCGGCGCTGCATTTAGATTGGAACAGGAGAGGAGCGGCGGTGGTTTAAGAGGAGAAGAGCGGAAGACCGGCGCTGGTCTTGGAAGTATTTTTTTGTTGTTTTGCATATTTTGGGTCAAAGTTTGACCACGTACTGTATTTGACAAGCAAAATGTGAATGCATGTCACCAAAAATTGTATCGTTTGGTTCGTATATGAATGTACTTTCAAATTATATTATTTTTGCAACGTATAACATATATTTTATGTGCGAAGAGAGCAACACTAGCAAGCAAGCGCGGAGGCTCCTGCCTATATAGTGGAGTAGTACTAGTTTTCTTTTGTCTACCGGAGCCGGCTTGACCTCGTCAATGACTGTCGACAAGTCTTCATGCACGTGGCCCGGAGGCGCAGTTGTCGTCATTTTCATCTGAAGCGCCGGATTATAACATATAACATGAAAAAATGCCACATGACAAGAAATCATAACCTCACTGCCCAAAGGAGACAACATGAATCCCGAGGGACAAACTAGACGAGGAACAAAGCTCAAATTAAAGATAAACTCGTAGAAAAGGGGTCCGTCGATAGATGTCCTAATTAACATAGCCGGCTTGACCTAGATGGCAGCCGAGTAGTCACTGTTTGTGCATGTGCCCCCAATGAGTAGCCCAACTCAGTTGTCGCTGTTTAACCCTCGAAGTGATCCGAAGCACATGACACCTAATTTTGCGAGATGACAGGAAACCTTTTTTTAGATTTCTCACCACAACTACAGCCATGTACAACACAGCCTGCACGATATGTAGACGATAGCCAATCCAGGCGTGTCTGTTGGAGTCTGGTCACATGCATGGATGAACTGATCTTCTGTGTCTTGCAGGGATCGTCCAGGCACCAACGTAGTACAACACTTCTCTAGTACTATCGCTCGTCTCCCTCTTCTATTAAGTCACCCGACTTGCGGGGCCGTGGAGTGTGCCTATGGTCGGTTCTCAATTGCCGTCCCACATGTGTGTGCAAACGCAATATGACACGCGTTCCATTCGGAGAGCAGCGTGCCAGACCGACCGACCGTCTGGGGTGCGACGCGAACGCGACGGGCGTGCTGTATACTCCGTACATGTGTACCGCCGTTTTCTAGACGCTTTGCTCCATGGCGCGGGCGCAATCCATGGATACAAAATTAGTATACTGTATACTATTTAAAAGTCGAGGGTGGGGCTTTTCCTGCGCGGTAGGCGGGGCAGTTCCGCCTAGTCGGTTCGACAGAGACGCGAGAAGACGAGGGATTAGGCTGCTGCAAACGTAGGGCCGTGTGATTTGACAGCGAGTTACTGCTGGACATGTGGGGCCCCGTGATTTGACTTGCCATTATCATTTTAACTGCGACGCTACGACCGGCGTGAGTCTCCCGATTCCTGACCACCTCCATACAGGTGCCTCTCCCAATGCTTCACCATGTAGTAGAGGCTGGCTCTTGCATGAGAGCCCACTTCTCCACTTTTTCCTTGCCTCTCTTTCCTCCACATATGCAAAAATGCCATGTAAAGCGCACTATTGTACTTACTTTTACTTGCTCCTACAGGTGCTTAAGCTTGCCACATAGGCATAAAGTCTGATGTGGCAAGTTAATCAAGAAGAGAGAGACTAGTTTGGTGACGCAAGGAAGAAACGGTGCTAAGCGCGTGTACCTAGGTGAAAACACAATTTTGAGTCTATAGCTAATTAAATGAAGCAAACTTAGCAACACCATTTCATTGGAAGAGGTCACTCCTTGGCAAATGCAATAAATACTAGTACTCCCTGTGTCCCATAATATAAGAACATTTTTGGCACTACACTAGTGTCAAAAACGTTCTTATATTATGGGACGAAGGGAGTACGAAGAAAGACATAGAGAGGAGTAAATTTTTTTACACTTATAGCCAACCTTATAGCCAACCTTGTTGTAGTATGAGTGACTAAGTGATGACTATGTATGACATGCCAACATCAGATAGCCTAACGCACCGTGTTAAATCTCCAAGGGCGCGACCGCGCGAGCGACGCGACGGTCGTGGTAGGCACGACCATGATACGGGCTGCTGGTAGCCCTTGGATCTGAGATCAAACGGTCGCATGCTAAGTTGCTGAAAATTTGCAGAATAACCCTCCAGGATAGGATATTCACCCATAGGTCTAGAATCACGCCATGCAACCGTTCGATCTCAGATCCAAGGGCTCTCGGAAGCCCGTATCATGGGAGAATGGAAAGCCACTACCCTACTGTTCGCACGCTGGTAGTTCGCTCCTACTCATCCCCGCACGACCTTCAATACTACGGCGGTTCGCTCCTAGTCGTCCCGTCCATTCACATTACGGCAGTTCCACTAATCCTAACCCTCCTCCCAAATCCATGGCGTCCCAAATCTCCACGATCGGTGGTGAGTACAAGGTTAGAACCATCACCGGCGATGAGTTCGACGTCATCTACACCCGTTCTTCTGCGACGGTGAAAGGATGCCTTTCTCGCTTCAGACGCATGTTCGAAGACTCAGATGATGAGTGGGTCGCTTGGCTAGATGTTGAGTACACCACAGTCCTGGGAGGAGAGAAGGATCTAAAGGACGAAGAGAGGAAGAAGCCCGCCGTGATCCAGGTTTGCGTGCATGACTTATGCTTGGTCTACCACATATGCCATGCCGACGTTGAGTGCCAGGATTTGAAGGACTTCCTCGAGAGCAACCGCCGTTATTTTAGTCTGACTAAAAATAGTCTCTTTAAGAGGCTAAAGTTCCAAGCACCCCTGACTAAAGAGGGGCTAAAACTAGTCTTGAGACTAAATTTTTTAGTCAGGGGTACCCCTACTAAACTGTGGATTAGTCCTCTCTCTACTCATTTAACTCCTCTCCTTTAACACAGGCGAGTTCTGGATTGGAGGGTTTGGAGGATAATAAATGCTTATTAACTTGATTTTAGCCTTTTTAGTATTTGGATCCAAGCATGGGTGAGGCTAGCATGTTTTAGTCCCACTACTTTTAGTCATGGGACTAAAATGTATCCAAGCACCCTCTTAGTTTTATTTGAGGGGTGGGTTGTGCTGGAAACCATTACTGTGACTAGCCTTTTTAATAGTAGTATATGCATAATTTGGCGACGAGCGCTCTCTATGTGTACCACCTTTTTTTAATTTCAAGTTTTGCTCCATGGCGCAATCCATTGATACTACTGTTGTACAAAAGTATACATTTTTTAAAAGGCTAGAGGGCGGGGCAGTCTAGCTTGGTCGGTTTCACGAGAGGCGAGGGCCTTTGTGATTTGACGGCTCATTACTGCTGGAAGGCGGGGCCTTGTGATTTGACTGCTCGTATAAATGCGCCGACGACCTGATCGAGGAGGAGCAAAGAACCGTGCGGTATACTCAAGTTTTCCACTGGAGTAGTACTGTGACGGAGGAGCACGAAACACGGCAGCCCAGTGCCATATGGCGATAAAAAATGATCTAATTTGGTAGTCATCTCATTGTTAACATTGTTTTATTCATTCCCTAAAAAAACATTGTTCTATTCATGCCTCACAGAGAACGTCACCCGTGCGGCGAAACACCCGAAGCAAAAGATGAAACACAGGACCAAAAGAAGAAGGAAGATTATCACCCCAAATGATCTAATTCTCCGCGGAGTCGTAACTGCTTCTTCATCGCCTCCACGACCTCCATCTCCTTGCGCGTCTCCTCCGCCATCTTCTTCATTCTGTCCATGATGCGGGATTTCTCGACGTGAGCCTTCATCATCTGTTCCACGGCCGCATTACGTACCTTGACAGCAGCCGGGTGCTCGATGCGGAGCTTCGCCAACTCCTCCTTCTGTTCCATGACGAGGGCCCGCAGCATCTTCATCGAGGAACTACTATTCTCATGCAACTTCTTGCAGCCGGCGTTCTTCTCCTTCAACAGGTCGATCTCGTGGCAGAGCTTCGCCTTGTCCTCCTGAAGTCGCAGGACTTCGCCGGTCGCCTTCTTCTCCGAGGCAATGCTCTTCTTCAGCAGCATCACCAAGCCGGCGGTCAACTCCCCCTGCTGATTGAGCTCAGCGGGCATGTCGTCGAGGCTCTCCTTCAGCAACTCCATCAAGCCTTGGATGAACTCCTTCTGCTTATTGAGCTGATCGGGCATGCCGTCGAGGGATAACGACTCCAGCTCCGCCGGCTCGGCATGTTCGCCTCCGCGGCTAGGGCGCTCCTGGGAGCCATCGCCTGCCCGTGAGAGATCTTTCGAGGTCTCTGCGTGGCGGCGAGCCCTCTTTTTTTTCCGCAGCCTTGGTTGCCATTCCCTTGTTACAAGTAGTTCTCGACCTAGAGCTCTGCTCATCGGCCATGGCGACGACAGACGAAGAAGAAGCACTTATGAGGAGGAAAGGTAGAGTAATTTTCGGTTAGGTAGTTCCCCTTTTTATGACCTAAGTACTAGCACTAGTACTAATACCTGCATAGTGGGAACACGTTCAGGTTTGGTACGTACTAGTAGGTGTGAGCAGGCTTTCGAATGTGATGGGAACAAGGTAAAGATTAATTGATGGTTTTGGTTTCGAGGCCCGAAACGGCTCCCGATGAGTTTAGCGGAACATAAATTTCAAGTACTACACTGCTCAAATGCGTAAATATTATGTTACTGTCAAAAATTGGCACAAAATACAAAGGAGACCAATGGAAGTACTACTAGCAACCCACGATTTAACTACTCGCATGCGCACAGTGGAGTAATAATATCTTTCTTCTGCCCTCACGTCCACTCAATTTGCATGCGCTGTATTAATTGACCATCAATGAAGTGAACGACTTTACACGCGTCAAATTATCACATGGGGTGGATCTTGGTACAAAATTGCGTCCGCCCGTGTACCCGCGTGTGCGTGCGAGGGAATGAGTGCGTGCGTGTGGCGTGCGTGCACATCTTCGCTTCGTGCATGTACCGCCAGTATGGCTCAGAGAGGACGAGTACATTCTTCTGGAACCAGCAGCACGTCACTGTGATCAATCCACGCAAGGAGGTCGCGACAACGCCTCCACATGTAACACGTGGCTTCATGAACTGTAAGAGAGACACTGTGTAGCGTGCCATTGGTGTTCTAATTTACGTGTTTTGCACATACTCGAAGTACTAGTAAGGTACACGTGCATTGCACGCATCAGATTTTGCAACCAAATTATGAATAAATACCACACTATAGCATGTAAGCTCTGAGTCATATATGCCTGATGTAGCCCTTCGTTTAATTCTTATAGTTCATCTCATTCAAAATCAATTAGTTTTTATAAAAAAGCTAAGAACGCGGGAATAGGAAAACCATGGGATTATAGTGGAATGTCGTCTTGAATCCTACAGGATTGTACGAGTGTTTGATTGTGCATAGAAAAAACGCAGAATTTTTTCAAAGAGGTTTGAGTGGATGGGATGTTTCCTATGAAATCTAGTGCAAATGAATCATATGGAAAAATTCCTATGGTTTACAATCCTACGAATCAAACAACCAAGATAGGAAAAATTCCTAATGATTAGAATCCTCCAAAATTCCTTTGAGAATCCTTTGAATCAAAGAAGCCCTTAATCTATTTTATGATTCATGGAATTGTGCATTGTAAAGCATAAAGTAAAAAACAAATAATGGCAATTCAACTAGAAAAAAAGTTTGGGCAGTTATGATACGGAAGATTCTAGAACAAAAGAGAACCACTATTGTTTTGAGGTTTGTGCGTTATGCTTAAGTTCAACCATGGAGTCTGCTAGATTGTACATGTGGCAAAATCCGGTGGGGGGCTAGAAGATGGTGCGAGGGGCCGAGTGGAGGGAGACTATGAAGGAATGCACAAGTGCGAGATCGATAGATAGAGAGAGGGGGCGAACACGTGCGTTGTTGCGCGCAGTGGCGGAGCCATGAAAAATAAATGAGTTAGGGGGCCAAGCATTGCTAATCCTTTACGAGGAGGGTCAGTTCATGAACTTAAACCATTTTTAGCAGCAATTGTCTAATGATAGCATTCATATTAGCCTCGATATATAGTGATGTTAGGGGGGGAGGGGGCAGGGCCCTTACTGCCCCCTGTCTTCGCCATTGTGCACACGTCTGAGAGATGAAGCGGAAGGCATGGATGATGAGAGGGGGACATTGGATATATAATTAATGTGGGTGTATTAGCTATATATGTTAATCCTATATAGAGAGGTATAGATTGATCAATGTGGACGTGGGAAAGAGGGTGAGACCTCATTGGATATATCGATTGATCGGTTTGTGTGGAAAACTATGAAAGACCTAGCTATATACACACATACATAGAGGAACATTGATCGTTGCGCATGCACGCGTGAGAGATAAAGAATGCCCGATATGATGGAGAGGGGGATGTGTGTGGGTGTGTGCCTTCATGGGAGACCGACCTGAAGAAAAAGATTGTATGCGTGCGATGGATAATGCCGACCGGTAGTGTGTGTGCATGCATGCACGAGAGAAAGTTAGTGGTACAATTATAAAGAGAAGACTACTGTGTGGGTGTAAAATAATAGGTGAGGTCATAATCAATGTAAAGTTGAATTCAAATATTTGAATAAGAGATCCTGATGTTTGAAACCCATGCATGCATGAATATAACGGAGATCTGCGTGGTGTGGTTTGGAAACGAGCATGTGGTAATGTATACACATTGAACAAGGTCAGACTGATTTGAATTTGAGATACCGATGGAAGACATCATTTGGCCACGTCGCATCCGTGCATGGACACACTATTCTAATTGGAGATGATGGGCGGCTTGCGCATCACATATCTATATCTATACCCCTATATATATATTATATTTTATATTTTTTTATATTGTGTGCGGGTAACTTTAACTTTGAAAGATGGTCGTTGGATGAGGCGAATCCGATGGTCCAAAGATGGCAAATTTGAGCACTACTAGCCATTGGATATCATCTAGATTCCACCAGATTTCGCCACATGTATAATCTAGAAGACTCCATGGTTGAACTTAAGCATAATCTAGAATTGCCCAAATGTTTTTCTACATGATTTTCCATTATTTGTTTTTACTTTATGTCTTACGACGCATAATTCCATGAATCTTAAAATAGATTAGCTTTCTTATAAAAACTAGATGATTTTGAATGAAATGAACTATAAGAATTAAACGAACATCTACATCATGCATATATGACTCAAAGCTTGCATGCTATAATGTGGTATTTATTCATAATTTGGTTGCCAAATCTCATGCGTGCAATGAACGTGTACCTTACTCTAGTCTAAATGGTGTTTGTGTGTGTGTGTTGTGCGTGTTGAGGTGCAAATTGTCTTTTTTTTGGTACACGTTAAGCTTGTTCTTCCGAAATTTCAAGCCGCGCCTTGTTATGCCGAAAATTCAAGCTAGCGTCTCTATCTATCATGCTGCGAAACTCCCGCCTCTTCAACCCGTGCCTTGTTAGCCCGAAATATTTAAGATATATCTTTGTCTCGTTGTGCTCCGACAACTCCCTCCATCTCAACCCGCGCCTTGCTATTCCAAAATTACAACGGGCGCGAAAACTCCCACCTCCTGTGAAATCCCAACACGCGAAATGCCCGTGGTACCCCTGAACCGAAAGAACCGCCTCAAATCGGTGGGGGTACTTTTGTAACTTACCCCACATTTCGGACAAGCGCGTCTCTAAGCCATGGTTCCCCACTGCCATCCCATCCGCCCACCCATTCGTACACCGAGGCCGCGAAAACCCGCGATGAAACCCCACACCCTGCTCCGTCCGCCACCCAGCCGGAGCCTCTTCCCCGACGATGTCGTCCACAGCAACACCTCGACATCCCTCATCCACCGTACCGAATGAGGATCCGTCGTCGACCTCATCGTCCCGCCGGCTCAGCCACCCCGTCCTCCACCTCCAAGGAGCTTCCCCGACGTTCCCCTCGTCTTTCGCGCCACCTCCATTCCCACACCGCCGTCTTCACCTGCACCACCGGAAGAGCATCATCATCACCGTTTCCTCGAATGAAGCTGCGGCCTAATCGGCGCCACCAAAGACGTTGTACACTAATCGCCGCATTTTCTTCTTGATTCGATCTCACAGTGCTGCCGGCTCTTGGTCCCGAGCCGACACGGCGCGGCTCCATCCACGGCGGCGTCGCCGGCCACTTCCTCCACGGCGTCGCTCCCTCGGCGGCGACGTCCACATCAGTTGGAGCTGCTACTGCTTTAGCTCTCGCTCGCGCTGCTGTTCTGCTCTTGCTCTCGGTCCCCTGCCTGGTCTGCTCTTGCTATTTCTCTTGCTCACGCTGCTGCTCTCGCTCTTGCTCTTGCTTGTGATGCTGCTCCGATTTAGCTACACTTCAGTCGACTGAATCGAC
>NC_057808.1:435112300-435152300 GCF_018294505.1 Triticum aestivum
AGGTACCCCACTATCTATCTTAGGGTTCAGGATGGGGGCGGTGGTCGCCGGCGGTGGTGGGGCGTTCGCGGGGCGGTGGCGTGGGGATCGCCGGAGAAAAAGCTCGGCACGGGGGGCCTAGAGGGATGGCCGGGGCGGCGGCGGACCGGCGGTGGGGAGTGTTTTCGGGGCGGGCGGGGCGGCGCACCACCGGCCGCGGGCGGCGGGGGACTGCTGCTTGGCTGGTGGTGGCTGGCGGCTCAGGGGGGTGGAGGTTGAAGATGAACCGCAGGCCCTTGATTTCATATCCAACGGCTGCAAAATCGACTGACCAGAGATGAAAAAGTCAGTCGACCAACGTGTAGCCTCACCTTGCTAGTGCGTTTAGTTTCGACAGCAAAATTCAGTTTCGACAGTTAAGTCCAGTTTCGACAGTTAAGTTCAGTTTCGACAGTTAAATTCAGTTTCGACAATTAAGTTCAGAGATGAGCGGCTGATGTATTTTACATCTAGCACTTTGTGGTTATGTATTTTACGTCATGTATTGGAGATGCTATTAGAATTCCACTCAGGTTAACGTTGTTCATTGTCTCTCTTGTCCTGCTTCAGCATCGGCGTTGTACAACTCACCGGAGCTGCTCCAACGACGAAACCCTCCATCACAGCGGAGCAGTACCTCGGGCTCCATCTCGAGACGCCTAAGATCTTCTTCCCCTCCTCCGACAGCCAAGTCAGCCGGAGCATCCTCACCTGCCAACCCAATCACGCTGAGATCGACATGGCGTCGCCAAAGAGGTTGTACACTTGTTGCATCTCTTTTTTACTCTACATGTTATATATATTGTCCACTGAGCACTCGTAGTAACGGGAAATACGATTATTTTATCCTACTATATGACAAGCAGTGAGGTACCAGGCAACTTAGCTATCCGTGATGGACTCTCTTGAACGCCATCATTATTTATCTCTGCGCGTTTGAGCTGCGCATTTGTCGATGGGCCTGGGAGTTGAGCTAGTATGGCAGTGGCCTGGGTCCAAAGTAATAGAAGTAGCACAAAAACATTTTTTAGTGTAGGGTTTTCCTTGCTCAAGCCTGCCTACTAGAATCGCCAGTGCTTGAAAGGAAAAGTGAATGAAAAACATCGGAATTGGAAAGTTTCCTATGGTACTACTTTTCATGAATTTGGTGCAAAGGAATGGAGCAAAGGAAAACTGTAGGATTTGTTCCTTTAGTGTCTCCTTGAAAGAAAAACCGTAGGAATTCTAATTTCCACTTCTCCTCCTTTTCATATTCCTATTCATCAAGCACAAGACTAAGAGATAGTAGCATAATAGCATTATAACCGTACATTTTCTTGTGGTTTGACTTAATCTCACCATGCTTTTTTGCATCCTGTGATCTTCCAATTGTTGTGAATCAAACACCCAGGTTGGCAGAAATCCTGTGTTTTTAAATTCTCTGTTTTGCACGTGCATTCCTATCCTATTCCTGTCTATTTCCTATCTCTGCATTGTTAGAATCCTCAAATTCAAACAAGCCCTTACTCAATTACTTCTGTTACAGATATGTGTCGAAGAAAACCTTGTGTGGTTTGTCCTGCTCTTGCGGCGCTGTGTTCCACCCCAGCTCAGCTGCTCCAACGACGGAAGGGTTCACCACAGCAGGGATCTGCTCTCCAGACTGTCTTTCGCCGCCTTAGATCTTCTTCCCCGCCGCCGGCAGCCACAGCAACTGCATTACCATCATCAACTGAGCAGATGACCTTGAGGACTACACGGGTCCGCAAGAGAGGTTGCACTCTTCCGTGTCTGCTTACGTTATGCATCGCTTAATATGATGACATGCTACATTATCGTCGTGTTCACCTATTAGACTCCGAGTCAGGTCCAAACTAATGCTGAAACTTGAGTTTTTAAATGGTTGTGGGGTACATATTGGGGCAGCAATCAGTACTATCTGTCTACTATCTGGTTAATCTCCGGTGTCTACTATGAGTTTCATGTTGGGTGCAAACAAACATTAAAGGAGCCATTATCTGTATTTTTTAACTAAAGCTATTATCTGCCTGCTATCATTGGTTTTGGGTCTATCCATAGTTTGCTACCATCACTCTGGATTTGTGCATGCACTCCTTACATAATCTCACTATGTTTCATTCCTATGCATGCCAGTTATTGTACACAATGGAACTGATCATGTAGAGCAAAAGAGACGAGCCTTGTGTGGCAATAAAATTTCATGCAGACGTCGTTCCATGGTGGGCGCAAAGGCAGCCCCCCTCCACCCATTTCAGATCGTAATCAAGAGGAAGATAACTGTTCTGAGGGGGATTCCGAAGGAGAAGACCACTCCTATTTACCCCATGAGGTCTTCGCTGTAACTTGGCATGCTGATGTTGGTAATATCATGCATATGGTGCCTTGCATTGCTTACTGTATACATTAAAGATGTCATCTGCTTAGTTTAGACATGCTTTGTGTCAATGCCATCTGTTTAGTTTCTTTATCGTATATGTGAATCATGCAATGCCATCTTGTCTAGCCATGCATCATATATGTGAATTTTGCAATGCCACCCTGGTTAGCCAGTCATCTTATATGTGAATTATATCATGCCATCATTTTTTTATTACGTGTTAAATTTGTCAACAATTTAGTACATTCAATAACTCTTCCTGTGCATCAGCCATTCGGCACGGTCATGGAAAAATCTGGAGTGGAAACAAGGTCTTCAGAGCAGACAATGCTATCTGACGAAGCGCATGTCTTGCTGGTTACCGATAGCTCCTCAGAGGAGGATTCAGAGACAGATGACCAGTCATATTTCCCCCCCGTGGTGCTTGCCCTAACTTGGCAGGGTTATGTTGCTCATATCGTGCGTATGGTATCTTGCATTGCTATGTCATTTGCTTAGTTTAGACATGCTTTGTGTGAATGCCACCTGTTTAGTGTCTAATTACTATATATGTGAATTATGCAATGCCATCTTGTTGTGAGACATTATATATGTGAATTATGCAATGTTATCTTGTTGCAAGGCATTATGTATGTGAATTATGCAATGCCATGCTGTTTAGACAAGCGTCATATATGTGAATTATATCATGCCGTCCTTTTTTTGTATTTCTCATTGCTTTTGTCGCCAATGTTTGTATATTCAACTGCTCTTCCTGTGCATCAGCCATTTGAATTGGTGATGGAGAAATCTGGAGTGAAAACAAGGTCTTCAGAGCAGACAATGCTACCTGCTGAAGCATATATCTTGCTGGTTACAGATAGCTCTTCAGAGGAGGATTCAGAGGCAGATGACCAGTCCTATTATCCCCCTGAGGTGTATGCTCAAACTTGGCAGGGTTATATTACTCATATAATGCATATGTTGTATTGCAATGCTTAGTTTTTACATCATATACACAATATTGAATGCCATCTCCTTAATTGACACATCATATATGCGATTGCCCTCTGCTCACTTCCTTAGTATATAAATCATATATTTGGATTATGTCATGCGATGATGTTTACATAGACAGCATGTATCTGAATTATGGCATGCCAACCCATTTTCTAAAGACATAATATAGTTATATCATCTCATCCTGTTTACATAGTCATCATATTTTAAATTATGTCATTCTATCCGTGAATTATATCATGCCATCATGTTTCCATCGACGGCATGTTTGTGATTTATGGCATGCCAACCACTTTAATAGACACATCGTATAGTTATATCATGTCATCCTGTTTACATAGTCATCATATTTTGAAGTATGTCATTCTATCCTGTTTAGTTAGCCATCATACATGTGAAATTGTGTCATGCTATCCTGTTTAATTAGCCATCATATATGTGAAATTATGTCCTGCTATTCTGTTTGCTTAGACAACATAAATGTGAATTATTTCATGCCCTGTTTTCTTCCCTACTATCCATTGCACCTGTCTATCTTACAATGTCTGTACATTCCATTACTTTTCTTGTTTATCAGCCATTTCAATTGGAGGGAGTGATGGCAGTATCTGTGGGAGTAAAAACACGGTCTTCAGAAAAGATCGTGCTACCTGTCGATGCAGATAGAACCACGGTTGTACTTGCCCAAGAACCAGCCCCACCACACATAACCCACACTCATGCAGAATGTACCCCTACCTAGTTGGACAGAGAACCAGCTACACCCCTCTAACCCCAACCCCAGCAGATAGACACCCAGTTCCCGTTGACACAGCACCGTCTCCACCACAGAGCACCCAGACACGAGCAGTTAGTAAGGCAACTGCAGTGCCCAAATCACGAGGACTACCACTCCGAACCCGAAGTCAACGCTTAAAGCAGAAGAAGAATTGTTCTCAGGTCAGGTTCCGTAGCTATGGTTCATACTACTTTGCTCTTGCATCACTGTATTTACTGATACCAACTAATTTCAAATTTGAAGGATGCAATTGAAACTCCAATGGCGCAACAAGTATGTTTTAAACCTGTTTCTTCAACGTGTTTGGTTGTTTGCTGTTGTAACTTGCTCTATGTTGATTTCAGTTTCAATTGAATAAACAGTTATGTTCTCATGCCATGCACATTACAAGTGTTGTTATTGCTGTGTAGTTTCCCACACTTATATTCTGTCTATGCTGCTTTGTGTTAAATAGATATGATTCGAACTGTATCTATCTTGATTTGGCAACATAAACTAGAATGATATAGACCATACAGTGACCATACTACATAGATATATGTTTGTTTCATGCTGTTATCCTGTCCACCTTACTACTGAACTGGTTTACCAAAATGAGTTTCATATACTACATTGTAAACCTGAGATTTGTTTGTTTGTTTCTCTTTTAGAACGCGGATAAAATATTGGAGAAGAGTACCCTGTTATGCAATGGTAAAGGAAGTAATGCAGATAAGGTTCAAGATAGTGAGACATCCCTGTTGGTCTCCAAGAAAGCTGATAAAAACTATATTGAAGACACTGAGACAACCCCAAAGTCCTGTCTTGATGTAGTGTTCGAGTTACTGGCTACCACTGCTGGCACCAGCTCTTCGAACTCGTTGCCTGAATCAGTTCGGCTTCTTGAGTCTCAACTTTAAGTTGAAAGACATCGATTAGATGTTATGCGACAGGAAGCCCAAGGACTGAGGAAGTCCCTGCAGAATTCAGATGCATACTTTCTGGTGCAACAGCAAGCGCTGGAGGACTTAAGCGCCAAACAAGAGAAAGTTAATAAGCTTGCTAAGCATCTTGCCAGCATTATGGGTCCCTAGGATATTGTTTCTTGAGCTCTTCTGAAGTGGTTTCAGTTCTGGACTTGTTTTGCTGCGGCGTTTATATGCTGCTGTGTTCCCTATATTTGCACTGGTGGCGAACTTTGATGCCCAGTGGATGTAATATGTGTAATAGCCGTGATAGCCTAGTGTAAGTTGCTTGCTTATTTATTTCCTTGTTGTCTTGTTTATTTGTTTGCTTGTAGTCAGTGCAGTTCTTTTTCTGCGGTTTGCTAGTGGCTGCAATAACCTATTTTTTAAAACTAGGCCACAATAACCATGGACTAATATTTACTTTAGTGACACTGGGCCTCCTACGGGCCGTAGAAACAGTGGGCCTTCTACGGGCCGTAGAAACAGTGGGCCTTCTACGGGCCGTAGAAACAGTCGGCCTTCTACAGGCCATAGAAACAGTGGGCCTTCTACGGGCCGTAGAAATAGTGGGCCTTCTATGGGCCGTATCATCAATGGGCCTTATACGGGCCGTATGATCGATTGGCCAAACATGGGCCAAGCAGACCGCATTCTGGCCGTAAACGGGCTAGAGTTGGAATCGTCCGTTCATGGGCCGACCATAACGGGCCATCGTTAATAGGCCATATTTGATAATGCTATAAAAACGGCCCAACGTATTAACGGACCACAAACGGGCCGACTGTAACCACGGGCTGAATTTGGCCCACAAGCAGAAAATGACAGTAACGGGCCGTAAGTAAACGAATGCTGGAAAATAGCCCAAGAATAAATGGGCTCTGAGAAGGCCAAAAGATAAAATGGGCTGGAAACGGCCCAACAGAATAACGGGCCGTTAATGGGTATAAAGTGATACACTGTTCTTTACGGGCCAGTTTCACCACGGGCCGTTAATGGGTGTAAAGTGATACACTGTTCATTACGGGCCAGTTTCACCACGGGCCGTTAATAGGCCAAGAGTTACATAGGGCCTCATATGGGCCGAAAGACGTCATGGGCCATACATGGGCCAGAAGTGAAAACGGGATGGAATCATATTGGATGGCCCAGATGACGCTACTGGGCCTATTTCGAATAGGGCGTAACGGACCTTGGGTTAGCAGGCTGTAAATGGGCTATATGCGAACAGGCCGTTAACAGGCTTTCCATGGGCCGGCCCGCCACCTTTTGACCAAGTCAAATGGGCCGGCCTTTCCACAGGAATGGGCCTCTGTTGGGCCGTGCCACGTGTCGACGTATCATAGGCGCCTTCTGTCCAATGAGTGGATGACACCTGTCCCAGCGATGAGCCGACACGTGTTTCCTCCAGCCAATGATGATTTTACACGTGGAAAATCCCCATTGGTCGGGGCTGTTAACGGGTTATCGGATCCAAAACCCGACCCGATAGCTTAACGGCGTTCCGTTACGGTGGATGCCACATGTCGGTCACCCTTGACGAAAGCACTTCTGTGACGCGCGATTTATCGTCATGGAAGTGGACACTTCCGTGATGATAATTTTGGTAATGTCATGGAACACTTCTACGACAGCACAGGTATGACTATCTTGATTCTGTCATAAATTTGTCATGGATGTACATGCATGACAAAAAATGCGACCTACTGTGACAAACACGTATCATCACGGAAGTGTATTTTTTTGTAGTGATTCGCAATCCCTACTTTCCTATTATATTGTTCAATACGTTTGCGGAGAATTTTATGAATTTCGTCGACTCGAAGGGTTGCCATTAGTGTTTCTTGACTCTTTTTTCGGAAGCAAGGGGAAAAATAATGCCTAAATTCTAAACGAAAGTAGAAGTTCAAGGCCTAATTAATTAAATTATCTCTTCCATTCCAGGGACCCGAGAATGCCAATATTAGCACGAATCATACGGAAATGTAACTCGGTATTCAAACAACTATTCAGAGTTCCTAGAGCTCCTTGTACGGCCTGTTGGAAAACCCGCTGTTGGACCTGATTCATTGCCCTTTATTTTTCAAAATAAAGGGTTTCGTTTTTAGACTTTTCCAATTGTTCCAAACTAATATAAGTAGCATTAATCAAATTTGCTTTTTCTCGTTCTATCTCAGAGTATAGTATTGATTTCTATTTATTTTAATATGTGTGCCTTTGTTTAGAGGATTCTATGTCTAATTATTCAAAAGTCTAATTATTCAATAAATTAGATTGATTGATACGAGTGGATTCCTATTACGATGGATGGAAGAAAGAATGGATAGACCAATAGCGGCTTCAGCAGCCGCAAGGGCTATAACAAAAATTGCGAAAATATCTCCTTTTAATTGGCGACTATCAAATAGATCAGAAAATGTTACGAGATTTAGGTTAATTTAATTCAGTATAAGTCCAAGACATATTAGAGATCTAACCATGTTTCGGCTTGTGATCAATCAATAGATACCAATCAAAAATAAATAGACACTCAAAAAAAGTGCATGCTCAAACATCATTAACTAACTCCTTATCAATCTCGATTCATTTAAATATGAGGGCAAGAATTGAATCGATTCAATTAATTACAATAGAACAATTACACAACAAAAGAGAAAATAAAGGAGGTATGTGTTGGCAGTAGATGGATTTTACTAAATCAAAATTGTGATTCTTTAGTTATTCACTTTAGATTTGCAATTCTTATAATTTGTACTTTTTCTAAGTTTTCTTATTGCCGAGCCATAGTAATTGCACCTATTAAAGAAACTAGAAAAATTATGGAAATGAGTTCAAACGGAAGATAAAAATTGGTTGCTAAATGAATTCCAATTTGCTGAACATTATTTATGAGAACCTGTTCTACTATTTAGTTTGATCTTGTAGTCCAAAGAATTCCATACCACGACGTATCTGGGATAGTAGTCATTAGTGAAAAAACAATAGTTATACAAACGAGTGAAGTGAACCCATCTCCAATAGTCCAATAATTCTTATCTTTAGACCATTCTGAGCCATTTACGAACATTAAACGAATATGATCAAGACATTTATGGCTCCCACATAAATAAGAAGTTGTGCGATAGCTACAAAGTAGGAATTTAATAAAAAATAGAATAAGGATATACAAACAAGAACTAATCCCAGCGAAAAGGCAGAATAAATGGGGTTGGTAAGTAATACTACTCCTAGACCCCCTAGTAGAAGAACAAATCCCCCAAATAGCATAAGAATCTCATGTATTGGTCCAGGTAAATCAATTATGGATAAAAAGAAATTAATAGTATAAATTTTTTCATGAACTGACTAAAACTAAAGGATTCAAGGAAGGAAAAAAGGATTAGGGTATTTTGTGTGTGTATAAATTGTATAGTTATAAATTATATTATATCACGAAAATCTAGTCTGATTTAAAATAAGAAATAATTTCTAATAAGCAGTAGTTTTTCGTTTTTCTTTATAGTTTAATTTTAAGTTTTAACAAAGGATTATTAGATTTTTATAACAAAAAGACAAAATCAAAGTTTAGTAATTAGTAATCGTTCTTGAATTCGAAGATTTTCTTTGTTTATTTTACTTTCAGACAAATTCCTAATTGTTTGAATTGTGTAATCTCCCATTATGGAGATTGGTAACCGACTTAAAGCAATTTGATTGTAATTCAATTCATGACAATCATAGGTAGAAAGTTCATATTCTTCAGTCACTGATAAACAGCTTGTTTGACAGTACTCAACACAATTGCCACAAAATATACAAACTCCGAAATCAATACTATAATTAAGCAATTGTTTTCTTTTAATATCCTTTTCAAATCTCCAATCCACAACGGGTAAATCTATCATACATGCGCGAACACATACTTCACAAGCAATACATTTATCAAATTCAAAGTGGATTTGCCCTCGGAAACGCTCTGGTGTAATTGATTTTTTATAAGGGTAGTGAATCATTATAGGTAAAGATTTGTGTGGGATAAGGTAGTTATGAAACTTTGACCTATGTACCTTGTAGCACGTATTGTTTGTTGACCATAACTCATGAACCCAGTTACCATAGGGAACATATTCATTCTAAATATCTATGAAAAAGATATGTTTCTTTCTCTTGTTTGAGAGAGCTTTTGTGTTGAAAATATTCTTACTATTATTGTATTATCTTATTTATAGTGAAACAAGTTGAGAAGAGGTTGTTAATAAGAGATTGCCTAGGGAAATAGGTAAAATAAATTTCCATCCAAGATTTAATAACTAATCCATTCTCATCCTCGGTAAAGTCCATCTTATTGTGATAGAAATGAAGAGAAATAAATAAGCTTTAGTTAATGTAATAAATATACCCATTGTCATTTCCAAAATTCCAACTGCTTTATTCATTTGGAAAAAAAATCAAAAAAGGAGATATTGGGAATAGATAAATTCCACCCGCCCAAGTAGAGAACTGTTACAAATAAAGAAGAAACTAATAAATTTAGGTAAGAAACAAGATAAAATAAACCATTTTTGATACCGGAATATTCAGTTTGGTAACCTGCTACTAATTCTTCCTCCCCTTCTGGTAAATCAAAGGGTAATCTTTCACATTCTACCAAAGAAGAAATTAGAAAAACTAGAAAACCTATAGGCTGACGCCAAATATTCCATCCAAAAAAATGTATTTTGATTGTGCTTCAACTATATCAACTTTACTTGAACTGTTAGATAATCATAGTCGATGATAACATCATAGTTCCCACCGCTATTTCAAAACCGTACATGAAACCTTAGCTTCATACGGCTTCTCTATGATCAGAAAAAGGAAAGGACTGTTTTGTTCCTAGCCCCTAGGGCGTATATATAATTAGATAAAATAAAATAGATTTGAAAGTCCTAAATTAGACCAAAGGTATTCTGTCTGCTAGAATAAGAAAAAGCGCTTCCGAATTGATCTCATCCTTTATAATATAATGAAAAATTTTCTTTGTTCAGTAATAACTTAATCTTGGATTAAAACACTTGTTACTTGTTATAGGAATTCAATTAATAAATGGAAAGAGTTGGGTATTAGTTCATGAGCAATTCTGCATGAATATGGATAGAGGAAGGAAATAATGATTTTTTCTAGTGCACTCCATATCTTTTTTACTATTCTTCTTTACCCAGGGAGGGGGTATTTAAAAAGAAAAAATGGATAAATGCTTAATTCATTCTTGATAGCCATTTCCTTAACAAGTGAATGGGAACATACTCTGGATCGGAATCCGAAGAAAGTACTACTTGATAATTTCTACAAATTGTAAGTCCTTATTATGATTCCTTTTATGGGCAAAAATCTCTAATGTTTTAGATTTTCCATGACTAATCCTTTATGTACTTTAGTGTTCCTAACCCTTCACTAACTTTTGGTGGATTCTTCTTATCGATTATTAAGTTATAGTAATAACTAGGAGTATTCTAGTAATGGAATTCCATATCATGAATCCTTTATTCTTGGCTGCTTCAAGATATGATGACTAATTAAAAAGTATCAACCTTGGGATAAAGAGTTTACACTAATTAAAAAGTATCCCCTTTTTTCTTGTACGTAGGAAATGAGATTTTTTATTTTTACTATAAATTTATAAGCTGTTTTGTTTCACTCATATAGCTATCTAGTTTAACTTACCAACCCAAATACTAAATAAGAAAAGGAATATAAATAGTTAATGGATTTTATAGGAAAAGATCTATTTTAACGAATCACACGTAGAGATATTGCTAGCACATAAAAAGTTAATGGTATTTCATAACTAATGGATTCAGCAGCAGCTCGTAGACCGCCTAAAAAAGAATATTTATTATTTGAGCTATATCCTGCCATAAGAAGACCAATAGGAGCTATACTTGAAATGGCAATCCATAAAAAAACACCAATACTAAGATCGGCTAAAACAAAATGATATCCCAAAGGGATAACTAAAAAACTTAAAAAAACTGATATGACCGCTATAGAGGGTCCAATGCTAAATAAAGAAATATCTCCTCGGGATGGCAGAATATCTTCTTTAAAAAGTAGCTTAGTCCCATCTTCTATAGCTTGAAGCAGGCCCAGGGGGGCCAGCATATTCAGGACCAATACGTTGTTGTATCGACGCAGATATTTCTCTTCCTAACCACACAATTACGAGTACCTCTATTGTTATTCCCAAAAGGAGGGTCAAAATGGGTAGAATCGATATCAGTCCATAGACTTCTTTTAATAATTCCAATTTCAGAAAAGAATTGATAGTTTCTACCTCTACCCTATCTATTATCATTTCAACGATCAACTTCCCCCATAATGATATCTATACTACCTAATATCGTCATGATATCAGCCAATTTCATTTTTAACTAGCTGAGGAAGAATTTGCAAATTAATACCCGGGTGGATGGATTTTCCATCTCCAGGGGAAAAGGCTATCATCTCCTACTAGATAAATCCCTAATTCACCTTTTGGGGCTTCTACTCTTACATAAAGCTCTTGCCTTGACAATTCAAAATTGGGCGAAGGTTTTTTACCAAGAAATTCATACTCAAAATCATTCCATTCAGAATTCTTTTCTTTCTTAAAGCCTCGGACTTCTAAATTCTCATAAGGTCCTCCAGGAATTTTTTTCTACAGCTTGTTGAATTATTTTGATGGATTCCCTCATTTCACGAATTCGTACTAAATAGCGAGCTAACGACTCCCCTTCTTTTTGCCATTGGACTTTCCAATCAAATTGGTTGTAAGACTCATAAGGATCTACTTTACGAAGATCCCATTGTATTCCAGAAGCTCGTAACATCGGTCCCGATAAGCCCCAATTTACTGCTTCTTCTCCGCTAATAAAACCTACTCCTTCAACTCGCTCTAAAAAAATTGGATTCTGTGTAACAAGTTGTTGATATTCAACAACTCCGCGTAAAAAATAATCACAGAAATCTAAACATTTATCGATCCATCCATAAGGTAGATCGGCGGCTACTCCTCCGATGCGAAAGTAATTGTGCATCATTCGCATACCTGTAGCAGCTTCAAATAGATCATGATGAACCCTGCAATATATTGGTGATGAGTATATAAAGCAGCTTGAGTAGTAAAGTCTTGTTCAAATATATTCGCATACGTGTAAAAATATAGAAAAAAGGAGGCTGTGCGCCGAGCTCCGCCATATAAGGTCCAAGCCATAGCAAGTGAGAAGCTATCCGGCTTAATTCTAACGTAATTACCCTAATATAGCTGGCTCTTTGTGGTATTTGAATATTCTCCAAGAATTCTGGTGCATTTACTGTTATTGCTTCTGTAAACATAGTAGCTAAATAATCCCACCTTGTTACATAAGGTATTGTATAATAGTTCGGTTTTTCGCGATTTTTTCCATTCCTCTGTGTAAATAGCCTAATATGGGTTCACAATCAATAACATCCTCACCATCGAGCGTAACGAACAGCCGAACAACACCATGCATTGATGGGTGTTGAGGGCCCATATTGACTATCATGAGATCTTTTCTTGTAAGCGGTAGACTCATATCCTTTCTTCCTTAATTCATTATTCCATGAAAATGGATTATTCCATGAATTCCTCAAAGCGAGGCTCATCAAAATGAAAAATCTAAGACTACTAAAAAAATAATAAAACAAGAAAAAAAATTGAACGATTAAATTACTGCTCCCGAATATTCAACTGTCCGAATAATTTCTTATAACGTACTCTATTTTTCTTTGCCAAATAAGCCAGCAAACGTTGATGTTTTCCCAAAAGTCTTCGTAGACCTCTTTCCGATGAAAAATCTTATTTGTGTAATTCCAAATGTGAAGCAAGTCTCCGTATCTTATTGGTGAAACTGAATACTTGAAATGCAACAGAACCCCTGTTTTCTTCTTTTTCTTCTCTAACCATAAATCCAAAAAAAATTCTACCTCCTTTCTTTTTCATGTATTTTTCTGATCAGGAAAAATACAAAATTATGTCAGTTATTTTGAAGTTATTCTAATCTCGTACACACACAAATTTGCAATTATTCATCTACTACTGGATTTTGGATTTATTTTATCGATGCAAATTGGATTTGGATAGAAGGGTACATTTTTTCTAATATTTTAGATAGAAGAAACATTTCTTCTATCTAAAATATTAGAAAGAATTTTGCTGATTTATTTATTGCTATATGCAATTTATGGAATTGATACACCATTTAATTGATATCATTTAGCAAATATCTTTTGGCTCAAGAATTTCACGGGATAGGAATATTGGATAAGAAATAGACTATTAAGTAACTCTAAATGAATTGTGGATACATGTGTATCCTTAACATACTGAAAGATTGTCATTATTCGTATCAAACCAATAGTGATTCATACAAGCTAAATCTTCTAATCAATGGTGGGCCAATAATTTTTTTTTTGCATATGTATTAAGACGCTTGGCCTGATTTCGAAATTGTCCAGAGTTTTATATGTTGTTTTCATTGCAAAATGATGGGTCTCTAATACGTCTCCAACGTATCTATAATTTTTGATTGCTCCATGCTATATTATATTCTGTTTTTGGACATTATTGGGCTTTATTATACACTTCTATATTATTTTTGGGACTAACCTATTAATCGGAGGCCTAGCCCAGAATTGCTGTTTTTTGCCTATTTCAGAGTTTCGCAGAAAAAGAATATGAAACGGAGTCCTAACGGAATGAAACCTTCGGGAACGTGATTTTCGAAACGAACGTGATCCAAAGGACTTGGACCCTACTTCAAGACATCAACCAGGAGGGCACGAGGTAGGGGGGCGCGCCTACCCCCCAGGGCGTGCCATCCACCCTCGTGGGCCCCCTGTTGCTCCACCGACGTACTCCTTCCTCCTATATATACCTACGTACCCCCAAACTACCAGATACGGAGCCAAAACCCTAATTCCACCGCCGCAACCTTCTGTACCTGTGAGATCCCATCTTGGGGCCTGTTCCGGAGCTCCGCCGGAGGGGGCATCGATCACGGAGGGCTTTACCTCAGACCTTCGGGTCCATAGTTATTAGCTAGATGGCTTCTTCTTTTTTTTTGGATCTCAATACAATGTTCTCCCCCTCTCTCGTGGAGATCTATTCGATGTAATCTTCTTTTGCGGTGTGTTTGTTGAGACCGATGAATTGTGGGTTTATGAGCAAGTTTATCTATGAACAATATTTGAATCTTCTGTGAATTCTTTTATGTATGATTGGTTATCTTTGCATGTCTCTTCGAATTATCAGTTTGGTTTGGCCTACTAGATTGATCTTTCTTGCAATGGGAGAAGTGCTTAGCTTTGGGTTCAATCTTGTGGTGTCCTTTCCCAGTGACAGTAGGGGGCAGCAAGGCACGTATTGTATTGTTGCCATTGAGGATAAAAAGATGGGGTTTATATCATATTGCATGAGTTTATCCCTCTACATCATGTCATCATGCTTAAAGCGTTACTATGTTCTTATGAACTTAATACTCTAGATGCATGCTGGATAGCGGTCGATGTGTGGAGTAATAGTAGTAGATGTAGGCAGGAGTCGGTCTACTTGTCTCGGACGTTATGCCTATATACATGATCATACCTAGATATTCTCATAACTATGCTCAATTCTGTCAATTCCTCAACAGTAATTTGTTCACCCACCGTAAATACTTATGCTCTTGAGAGAAGCCACTAGTGAAACCTATGGCCCCCGGGTCTATTTTCCATCATATTAGTCTTCCAGCACTTAGCTATTTTTATTACCTTTTATTTTACTTTGCATCATTATCATAAAAATACCAAAAATATTATCTTATCATATCTATCAGATCTCACTCTCGTAAGCGACCGTGTAGGGATTGACAACCCGTTATCGCGTTGGTTGCGAGGATTTATTTGTTTGTGTAGGTGCGAGGGACTCGTGCGTGGCCTCCTACTGGATTGATACCTTGGTTCTCAAAAACGGAGGGAAATCCTTACGCTGCTTTACTGCATCACCCTTTCCTCTTCAGGGGAAAACCAACGCAGTGCTCAAGAGGTAGCAAGAAGGATTTCTGGCTCCGTTGCCGGGGAGTCTACGCAAAAGTCAACATACCAAGTACCCATCACAAACCCTTATCTCCCGCATTAAATTATTTGCCTTTTGCCTCTCGTTTTCCTCTCCCCCACTTCACCCTTGCCGTTTTATTCGCCCTCTCTTTCCGTTCGCCTCTTTTTCTTCTTGCTTCTTGTTTGCTCGTGTGTTGGATTGCTTGCTTGTCACGATGGCTCAAGATAATACCAAAATATGTGACTTCACCAATACCAACAACAGCGATTTCCTTAGCACTCCGATTGCTCCTCTTACCGATACTGAATCTTGTGAAATCAATGCTGCTTTGTTGAATCTTGTCATGAAAGATCAATTCGCCGGCCTTCCTAGTGAAGATACCGCTACCCATCTAAATAGCTTCGTTGATTTGTGTGATATGCAAAAGAAGAAAGATGTGGATAATGATATTGTTAAATTGAAGCTATTTCCTTTTTCGCTTAGAGATCGTGCTAAAGCTTGGTTTTCGTCTTTGCCTAAAAATAGTATTGATTCCTGGAATAAGTGCAAAGATGCTTTTATCTCTAAATATTTTCCTCCCGCTAAGATCATCTCTCTTAGAAACTATATTATGAATTTTAAGCAACTTGATCATGAACATGTTGCACAAGCTTGGGAGAGGATGAAATTAATGATACGTAATTGCCCTACGCATGGTTTGAATTTGTGGATGATTATACAAATTTTTTATGCCGGATTGAATTTTGCTTCTAGAAATCTTTTGGATTCGGCTGCGGGAGGCAATTTTATGGAAATCACTTTAGGAGAAGCTACTAAACTCCTAGATAATATTATGGTTAATTATTCTCAATGGCACACTGAAAGATCTACTAATAAAAAAGTGCATGCGATAGAAGAAATTAATGTTTTGAGTGGAAATATGGATGAACTTATGAAATTATTTGCTACTAAGAGTGTTTCTTCTGATCCTAATGATATGCCTTTGTCTACTTTGATTGAGAATAATAATGAATCCATTGATGTGAATTTTGTTGGTAGGAATAATTTTGGTAACAACGCGTATAGGGGAAACTTTAATCCTTGGTCTTATCCTAGTAATTCCTCTAATAATTATGGTACTTCCTACAACAATTCTTATGGAAATTTTAATAAGATGCCCTCTGACTTTGAGACTAGTGTTAAGGAATTTATGAATTCGCAAAAGAATTTCAATGCTTTGCTTGGAAAAATTGCTTAAAGTTGATCAATTGGCTAGGAACGTTGATAGAATTTCTCTTGATGTTGATTCTTTAAAGCTTAGATCTATTCCTCCTAAGCATGATATCAATGAGTCTCTCAAAGCCATCAGAATTTCCATTGATGAGTGCAAAGAAAGAATCTCTAGGATGCGTGCTAAGAAAGATTGCTTTGTGAAAGCGTGTTCTTCAAATTTCTATGAAAATAAAGATGAAGATCTAAAAGTTATTGATGTGTCCCCTATTAAATTTTTGTTTTGCAATATGAATCTTGATAATGATGGGACTGAATATTATCCACCTTTACCTAGAAGGCGTTCCAGAAATTCGGAGTTTTTAGATCTTGATGCTAAAATTGATAAAAGTGGGATTGAAGAGATCAAAACATTAGATATTAATAAGCCCACTATTTTGGATCTCAAGGAATTTAATTATGATAATTGTTCTTTAATAGATTGTATTTCCTTGTTGCAATCCGTGCTAAATTCTCCTCATGCTTATAGTCAAAATAAAGCCTTTACCAAACATATCGTTAATGCTTTGATGCAATCTTATGAGGAAAAACTTGAGTTGGAAGTTTATATCCCTAGAAAACTTTATGATGAATGGGAACCTACTATTAAAATTAAAATTAAAGATCATGAATACTATGCATTGTGTGATTTGGGTGCTAGTGTTTCCACGATTCCAAAAACTTTATGTGATTTATTAGGTTTTCGTGAATTTGATGATTGCTCTTTAAACTTGCACCTTGCGGATTCCACTATTAAGAAACATATGGGAAGAATGAATGATGCTCTTATTGTTGCAAATAGGAATTATGTGCCCGTAGATTTTATTGTTCTTGAAATAGATTGCAATCCTTTATGTCCTATTATTCTTGGTAGACCTTTCCTTAGAACGATTGGTGCAATTATTGATATGAAGGAAGGGAATAATAGATTCCAATTTCCATTAAGGAAAGGCATGGAACACTTCCCTAGAAAGAAGATTAAATTACCGTATGAATCTATTATGAGAGCCACTTATGGATTGCCTTCCAAAGATGGCAATACCTAGATCTATCCTTGCCATTATGCCTAGCTAGGGGAGTTAAACGATAGCACTTGGGAGGCAACCCAATTTTATTTTTAGTTTTTTGCTTTTTGCTTCTGTTTAGGAATATATCTTTGATCTAGCCTCTGGTTAGATGTCTTTTTATGTTTTAGTTAGTGTTTGTGCCATGTTAAACCTATAGGATCTTCTTGGATGATAGTTATTTGATCTTGCTGAAAATTCCAGAAACTTTCTGTCCACGAAAATAATTTTTAAAAATCACCAGAACGTGATAAAATATTGATTCCAATGAATGCTGATCAATAAACAAATTGTCTAGGTAGTCCTATTTTGGATGATTTTTTGGAGTTCCAGAAGTTTGCGTTAGTTACAGATTATTACAGACTGTTCTGTTTTTGACAGATTCTGTTTTTCGTGTGTTGTTTGCTTATTTTGATGAATCTATGGCTAGTAAAATAGTTTATAAACCATAGAGAAGTTGGAATACAGTAGGTTTAACACCAATATAAATAAAGAATGAGTTCATTACAGTACCTTGAAGTGGTCTTTTGTTTTCTTTCGCTAACGGAGCTCACGAGATTTTCTGCTGAGTTTTGTGTTGTGAAGTTTTCAAGTTTTGGGTAAAAGATTTGATGGATTATGGAACAAGGAGTGGCAAGAGCCTAAGCTTGGGGATTCCCATGTCACCCCCAAGATAATCTAAGGACACCCAAAAGCCAAAGCTTGGGGATGCCCCGGAAGGCATCCCCTCTTTCGTCTACTTCCATCGGTAACTTTACTTGGAGCTTTATTTTATTCACCACATGATATGTGTTTTTCTTGGAGCGTCTTGTATGATTTGAGTCTTTGCTTTTTAGTTTACCACAATCATGTTTGCTGTACACACCTTTTGAGAGAGACACACGTGATTCGGAAATTATTAGAATACTCTATGTGCTTCACTTATATCTTTTGAGTTATATAGTTTTTTGCTCTAGTACTTCACTTATATCTTTTAGAGCATGGTGGTGGTTTTGTTTTATAGAAACTATTATTCTCTGATGCTTCACTTAGATTATTTTGAGTGTCTTAAACAGCATGGTAATTTTCTTAAATAATCCTAATATGCTAGGTATTCAAGACTAGTAAAAACTTTCTTATGAGTGTGTTGAATACTAAGAGAAGTTTGATGCTTGATGATTGTTTTGAGACATGGAGGTAGTGATATCAAAGTTGTGCTAGTTGAGTAGTTGTGAATTTGAGAAATACTTTTATTGAAGCTTGCAAGTCCCGTAGCATGCACGTATGGTAAACGTTATGTAAAAAATTTGAAACATGAGGTGTTCTTTGAGTGTCCTCCTTATGAGTGGCGGTCGGGGACGAGCGATGGTCTTTTCCTACCAATCTACCCCCCTAGGAGCATGCGCGTAATGCTTGGTTTTTGATGACTTGTAGATTTTTGCAATAAGTATGTGAGTTCTTTATGACTAATGTTGAGTCCATGGATTACACGCACTCTCACCTTTCCACCATTGCTAGCCTCTTCGGTACTATGCATTGCCCTTTCTCACATTGAGAGTTGGTGCAAACTTCGCCGGTGCATCCAAACCCCGTGATATGATACGCTCTTTCACACATAAACCTCCCTATATCTTCCTCAAAACAGCCACCATACCTACCTATTATGGCATTTCCATAGCCATTCCGAGATATATTGCCATGCAACTTTCCACCATTCCATTTATCATGACACGTTCATCATTTTCATATTGCTTTGCATGATGATGTAGTTGACATAGTATTTGTGGCAAAGCCACCATTCATAATTCTTTCATACATGTCACTCTTGGTTCATTGCATATCCCGGTACACTGTCGGAGGCATTCATATAGAGTCATACTTTGTTCTAGTACCGAGTTGTAATCTTTGAGTTGTAAATAAATAGAAGTGTGATGATCATCATTAATAGAGCATTGTCCCCCCAAAAAAAGAAAGGCCTAATAAAAAAAGGGAAGGCCCAAAAAAAGAAATAAAAGGGACAATGCTACTATCCTTTTTCCACACTTGTGCTTCAAAGTAGCACCATGATCTTCATAATAGAGAGTCTCTTGTTTTGTCACTTTCATATACTAGTGGGAATTTTTCATTATAGAACTTGGCTTGTATATTCCAACAATGGGCCTCCTCAAGTGCCCTAGGTCTTCGTGAGCAAGCAAGTTGGATGCACGCCCACTTAGTTTCTTTTGTTGAGCTTTCATATATTTATAGCTCTAGTGCATCCGTTGCATGGCAATCCCTACTCCTTGCATTAACATCAATCGATGGGAATCTCCATAGCTCATTGATTAGCCTCGTTGATCTGAGACTTTCTCCCTTTTTTGTCTTCTCCACATAACCCCCATCATTATATTCTATTCCACCCATAGTGCTATATCCATGGCTCACGCTCATGTATTGCGTGAAAGTTGAAAAGGTTTGAGATTACTAAAGTATGAAACAATTGCTTGGCTTGTCATCGGGGTTGTGCATGATGAGAGCATTCTTGTGTGACAAAAATGGAGCATGACTAAACTATATGATTTTGTAGGGATGAACTTCCTTTGGCCATGTTATTTTGAGAAGACATAATTGCTTAGTTAGTATGCTTGAAGTATTATTATTTTTATGTCAATATTGAACTTTTATCTTGAATCTTTCGGATCTGAATATTCATACCACAATTAAGAAGAATTACATTGAAATTATGCCAAGTAGCATTCCACATAAAAAATTCTGTTTTTTATCATTTACCTACTCGAGGACGAGCAGGAATTAAGCTTGGGGATGCTTGATACGTCTCCAACGTATCTATAGTTTTTGATTGCTCCATGCTATATTATATTCTGTTTTGGACATTATTGGGCTTTATTATACACTTTTATATTATTTTTGGGACTAACCTATTAACCGGAGGCCCAGCCCAGTATTGCTGTTTTTTGCCTATTTCAGAGTTTCGCAGAAAAAGAATATCAAACGGGGTCCAAACGGAATGAAACATTCGGGAACGTGATTTCCGGAACGAATGTGATCCAGAGGACTTGGACCCTACGTCAAGACATCAACCAGGAGGGCACGAGGTAGGGGGGCGTGCCTACCCCCCAGGGCGCGCCCTCCACCCTCGTGGGCCCCTGTTGCTCCACCGACATACTCCTTCCTCCTATATATACCTACGTACCCCCAAACTACCAGATACGGAGCCAAAACCCTAATTCCACCGCCGCAACCTTCTGTACCCGTGAGATCCCATCATGGGGCCTGTTCCGGAGCTCCGCTGGAGGGGGCATCGATCATGGAGGGCTTCTACATCAACACCATAGCCTCTCCGATGATGTGTGAGTAGTTTACCTCAGACCTTCGGGTCCATAGTTATTAGCTAGATGGCTTCTTCTCTCTTTTTGGATCTCAATACAATGTTCTCCCCCTCTCTCGTGGAGATCTATTCGATGTAATCTTCTTTTGCGGTGTGTTTGTTGAGACCGATGAATTGTGGGTTTATGATCAAGTTTATATATGAACAATATTTGAATCTTCTCTGGATTCTTTTATGTATGATTGGTTATCTTTGCAAGTCTCTTAGAATTATCAGTTTGGTTTGGCCTACTAGATTGATCTTTCTTGCAATGGGAGAAGTGCTTTGCTTTGGGTTCAATCTTGTGGTGTCCTTTCCCAGTGACAGTAGGGGCAGCAAGACACGTATTGTATTGTTGCCATCGAGGATAACAAGATGGGGTTTATATCATATTGCATGAGTTTATCCCTCTACATCATGTCATCTTGCTTAAAGCATTACTCTTTTCTTATGAACTTAATACTCTAGATGCATGCTGGATAGCGGTCGATGTGTGGAGTAATAGTAGTAGATGCAGGCAGGAGTCGGTCTACTTGTCTCGGACGTTATGCCTATATACATGATCATACCTAGATATTCTCATAACTATGCTCAATTCTGTCAATTGCTCAACAGTAATTTGTTCACCCACCGTAAATACTTATGCTCTTGAGAGAAGCCATTAGTGAAACCTATGGCCCCAGGGTCTATTTTCCATCATATTAATCTTCCAACACTTAGCTATTTTTATTGCCTTTTATTTTACTTTGCATCTTTATCATAAAAATACCAAAAATATTATCTTATCATATCTCACTCTCGGAAGTGACCGTGTAGAGATTGACAACCCCTTATCATGTTGGTTGCGAGGATTTATTTGTTTGTGTAGGTGCGAGGGACTCGTGCGTGGCCTCCTAATGGATTGATACCTTGGTTCTCAAAAACTGAGGGAAATACTAACGCTGCTTTACTGCATCACCCATTCCTCTTCAAGGGAAAACCAACGCAGTGCTCAAGAGGTAGCAGTCTCCTTCCATAACTTTCCAATTACGAGTACGTGAATTGAAAGACATGAAAATTCTAAATTCTCTACGGCGTCTAGTAGATAGAAACAAGAAAATCTGAAGAGTCTTTCTCTCTATTCACTATCATTTCGCGTCTTCGACTTCTATTAGTTTCTTTTCTTATTTAATGCAATAGTTATAGTTTGATATAAGAATCCATTTCTCAAAGTAATGGAAACCATTCTCTTATAGGAAATGGTTCGAAAATCGCTATTCCACCTTTTAGGTATCGTGAAAAGTGATACCTGTGAAGATCGTGCATTTCAGTCAAATTCAGATCCGTTTTTCGAGTCCATGATATAATATAACCAAATTGGATAGATCTTCCACCTGTTTAGCTAAGAAAGAATAGATACAGAGGTGGATAATAGATCGACAGGAAGATCATGAGCTACCCCATAATGAAATCGCCAGTAGTCGCGAATATCTCCTTCTTCCCTAATCCAAGATTGGAGAAAGAAGATCTAAGAGGGACCTATGGAGAATGTAGTCAGAAATCCATAATAGAGTCCGACCACAACGACCGAATTAATTATCCTCATCGAGAAACTTAGACTACTAAATAGAAAAGATTTGAAAATCATGGCATGGGTCTCCTTTTTTCTTTCTTTAGAGTTTTCTATATGCACAATTTCTCGATGTTTCGATGAGAATTTCTTGACTTTCCATATATAGAAAGAGATAGACTATAAATGACATCTCTTATGTCAATAAGACCAAAGGGATGGATATTAAATGATAGGAAGTGCTTGGAAGTGAAATAGAATGAAATAGAGCCACTTTGGGCTTCCCTATGAAATGAGGCATGGAACGGAGCCACTACGAAGAAATTATGGGAGTTATGAAAGAAGCTTCGGACTCATATTGTTCATGGGTTGAGAGCGGGAGTTGAACGCTAGGAGGTCGAATCCCCCCTTGTTCCTCAGTAGCTCAGTGGTAGAGCGGTCGGCTGTTAATTGACTGGTCGTAGGTTTGAATACCTTTCTTGACTCAAAGAAGTTCTCTACGAGGAACTTTGTACCATGCACATTACTTAGCACAACTAGGAAAATAAGATAAGATAAAGATAAGCAAGACTAAAAAAATATTCGTCGGAATAGCGGAATACGAAATTAAGAAACGCAAAAAAAATAAAGGGGAATCTCACCCCCTTATTTATCATAAAGAAAAGATATATTTTAAAACTTCTTTAAAAAGAAAAAGAAGTGCCTCTATATTTATATTATAGATATATCCACTTAGATGAATAAATATTATTAATGAATATGTATCACAATCCATCTCGAGGTATTTGGATCAATACCTATTCGGTGGATCTTTTCTTTTCTCTGCCAGGAACCAGATTTGAACTGGTGACACGAGGATTTTCAGTCCTCTGCTCTACCAACTGAGCTATCCTGACCTTTTCTTGTGCATCATCCTAGTAGAGTATTTGTATCTATGTCAATTAAAAGGACTAAAAATTAATTAAAGTGTTTCAAATTTGAAATTTTAAAATGGGGGGGGGGGGGTAGTCCTATGCATTGTGCATGGTTTACTTAAATAAAACTTAAAAATAGAGTGAATAACCAAGATTTCTCGCCGATACTCTAATAAAAAAGGAATCTATTCGATGAATAGGATAAGATCCATTGAGTTCTCTTCGCATTCCTTTGTGAAAGAGTGGAATGAGAAAGCTAATGAATCTTAAACCCATTGCATTGATAAAAAGAAAAGAAAAGTGCATTGATAAAAAGAAAAAAAGAGGATAAATAATAATAATATAGTATAGTTAGGGAATAAAAGAGGATTTGGGGATAGAGGGACTTGAACCCTCACAACTTATAAAGTCGACGGATTTTCCTTTTACTAGAAATTTCATTGTTGTCAGTATTGACATGTAGAATGGGACTCTCTCTTTGTCCTCGTCTGATTAATCCACTTTTTTAAAGATCTCGAAAACTTTGAATTTGATTATTCAATATTCGATTGGAGTGGATTCACAATAATGAAAAAAATATTATGATATGAGTTTTTTATTTCATAATCATTATCATTTCTAATTTCATTTAAAAAAAAGATAAAGAACCTATATTATAATTATAATATAATATGAGTTCTGTGATTAATCGTTTGCTATGTCAGTATCTATACGTGTTTATTAAATGTATAAGGTATAAAACCCCTCTTTCTCTAATTTAGAATTAGAAGGAATTCCACTAACAACACAACGTAATTAAATCGATTTATTAGAACAGCTTCCATTGAGTCTCTGCACCTATCCTTTTCCTTTGTATTCTAGTTCGAGAACCCCTTGTTTTCTCAAAACACGGATTTGGCTCAGGATTGCCCTTTTTTAATTCCAGGGTTTCTCTGAATTTGGAAGTTACCACTTAGCAGGTTTCCATACCAAGGCTCAATACAATCAAGTCCGTAGCGTCTACCGATTTTGCCATATCCCCATTTCCCTCTTCTTTGAGACCAGGATTCCTTGTGTAATTTCATCCATCTCTTAGTTTTTTTTTGAATCATTGAGTTCATCGCTCAACGTAGTCTAGCAGTTCAGTTCGACTCTATTTGAGAGACCTCGCTTGCCTATTGCAATTCAGAATTGAATTGATTCTATCCTTGATGTATTTGCAATTCAATCCGAATCAATATATCCAAAAGCTTTTACCTCCCCCACCTCCCGTCTTACTTTTTTATAGTATTCAAAATTATACTATAACGCTTGATATTTATTCTTTTTTTCTAATCAGAATTGGCAATTTTAATTACTCTGACTCTATATTCCCCTTAGTGAAATATTAATCCTCAAATTATTAACAAATAATAAAGTCTATAATAATCGAATGAAAATACCGATAAATTCTATAATTTTATTTTTTAATATCCTATAGTTAAGCATATCAAGCTAACTTTATCTTTAAGAAGTTTTAGTATTTTTTTACTTTTATAAGTATAACTTCAAATTTAGAACTAGTTAATAGGTAAGATTAATAACTAATATCTGAGATTTTACGCATTTCCTATACTATACCTATTTCTATTTGTTACACTATTTCCGTTATGTAAGCCCACTTAGCTCAGAGGTTAGAGCATCGCATTTGTAATGCGAGGGTCATCGGTTCAAATCCGATAGTCGGCTTTTTTTCTCTATCGATGTTCTACGAACAAGAATCTCTTTTCTCCCGAATTAAATGGAGAATCCAGGATCTTTTATGTTTTTTACCTTACAATTTTGCTAGATACAAACAATAAAATAAATAATATATATACAAAAATAAAGATTTTGATGAAATTCCATTTTTTGGGGTACTTTAGTTGATTTTACTCTGTTTATCCTGTAGTTTAATTCAGTTTTAATTTCGATGTATTCTGTAATGTAAATACAATGAAATTAATTGTGTAAAATGAAATTTCAATAAAATAAAAAAAGGAGTCTTCATGTCCCGTTATCGAGGACCTCGTTTAAAAAAATACGCCGTGTGGGAGCTTTACCAGGACTCACAAGAAAAACACATAAATCCGGAAGTAATCTTAAAAAAAATTCAATTCTTGGAAAAAGGAGCAATATCGTATTCGTCTTCAAGAAAAACAGAAATTGCGTTTTCATTATGGTCTGACAGAACGACAATTACTTAGATATGTACATATCGCTGGAAAAGCAAAGAGGTCAACAGGCCAGGTTTTACTACAATTACTTGAAATGCGTTTGGATAATATCCTTTTTCGATTGGGTATGGCTTCAACCATTCCTGGGGCCCTCCAATTAGTCAACCATAGACATATTTTAGTTAATGGTCGTATAGTCAATATACCAAGTTTTCGTTGCAAACCTCGAGATATTATTACTACGAAAGATAACCAAAGATCAAAAGGTCTGGTTCAAAATTATATTGCTTCATCGGACCTGGGGAAATTGCCAAAGCATTTGGCGATTGACACGTTGGAATATAAAGGACTAGTAAATAAAATCCTAGATAGGAAGTGGGTCGGTCTCAAAATAAATGAGTTGTTAGTTGTAGAATATTACTCTCGTCAGACTTGAACTTAACGAAAAAAGGTTCATATACTTTTCTTCCCCTTCCCCTTTCCCCGAACTAAATCTCCCTAAGACCATTACCATTAATTTGTATTTTCCCATCAACTAGCTAAAATTGATTAACCCTAGGATTAGGATCCTTTTTCCTATTTTCCACTATGTGTATTTTACATACCACAGTAATTTGCTATAGATAATTTATAATTTCTATTAAATCAAAATAAGATAATATAAGATATTATATTATTGCTGGAAAAAATTGTTATTTGATTTGATACATTGTGATCCTTAACGTTGATGAATTAAGAAAAACGGAAAGAGAGGGATTCGAACCCTCGGTAAACAAAAGTCTACATAGTAGTTCCAATGCTACGCCTTGAACCGCTCGGCCATCTCTCCTACATAACTTATTATGGAAAATAAACTGAGTGAATAGTGAGTTTTCTTATTCCTGCAGTACAGGTACAACCGCAACTACTCGGGGGATACATAGTTCTATTGGAAAAAGTCCTTTTGATCTAAGTGGAAGGATACAAGATTTTTTACTAGAAATTGCGCTCGTTATAAAATAAAAGTTTTAATTTGGGTTTTCTCGCAACTAAAGAAAAATAAAATGGAAGAATTCTTCTTATTGCATAATAAAATAAAGAAACCTTAGAATTCTGTTTTAGTCAAATAGTTGATAACATAAATAGGGTATGAGACAATTAATAACTTTGAAAACACGAAATAGTTGATAACATAAGTTGTTGTTCAGAAATAGGAAAGTGGAATGAAATCCAGTCTTAGTCAAATATTTCATATCTCTTCGTGTCCAAGCAGAAGGAAAAGGATACAATTTGAGCTGAGCGGAAAATCCATATCTGTCTTATCCATTTAAAGCATATGGATTTAGAGTAGAGCATATGGATCAATCTATTTATAATTATAAGAATGGAATGTGTTTGTTTTTTGTGAAGGAATGAAAACAATTCTATATAGAATGGGTTGGGAATTATGCCTAGATCCCGTGTAAATGGAAATTTCATTGATAAGACCTCCTCAATTGTAGCCAATATTTTATTGCGAATAATTCCGACAACCTCAGGAGAAAAAAAGGCATTTACTTATTATAGAGATGGTGCGATTTGAATCTTTTTTTGCTTTTTTTAGCCCTACCTATACCTCAGTCTTACGAAAAAGAGAGGGGGTTGGCATAGAGAGAACCAAATTTGTAAAGCAAACAAACCCACGCTTCGGGAAGGTGAGGCGAACTAACAATTCCTTCCGTCGTGTATCCTCGAGTGATGTGGCTTCAAATACTTCAATTGTAGGTTTGAGTATTGAGCGAAAGGTTACACCTACAGGATATGGTATGGTATGGATTACATGCCAATTCTACTCTATTAGTATCCGTAGGCAGCATAGGGGAGAAAAGCACTACACCTAGAAATAGGAATCAACAAGAGAAAAACTTTGTTAGAAATTACCCCTTTCCTGATCGGTATCAGGGCTGGGAAGAATGGTTGGGATAATATGGCCGTGATTTTTCATTACGTGTGACTATCTCCACTATAGAAAGAAAAAAAAAGAGGATCAAATTTTCTAGTAAATACTAGAAAAAATGGCTTTGTACATAGGGATCGTAAAAACAACGATTTTTCCCTATCAGCTGTAGGAAGGAAGGACACTTCACGAGAATCAAAAAGTGAAGAAAGTATGGCCTATACTACTACTCCATGGATAAAGTTTCTCAAATTGATAGAGAAAGCACCGTAAAGATTAATTAGTGAGCGACGGGGTCGATACAACTAAAAAAACTGCTTACTTATTGTCACGCCCAAGATGCGACCCTATCCTAAAGGAACTCGACGGTCCCACCAAGGATAGAAGCGCATCTTGAAGACGCTTTTGCAAGGTGGATATCATTACATCAACATTACATAGTATTTGGGGATACATACAAGGCATACAAATGCCGCAAGAATACATCAATACATCATAAATAAGATCAACATCGGAGTACGGATGAAACACAAACAGAAAGTCCAACGGCATCCACCCTGCTAGCCCAGGCTGCCGTCCTGGAACCTATCCCCTGATCGAAGAAGAAGCAGAAGAAGAACACCAAAACAACTAACATCGCTCTCGCGTCACGATCATCGCACAACCTGTACCTGCAACTGGTGGTGTAGTAATCTGTGAGCCACGAGGACTCAACAATACCATTACCATGGGTATCAAGACTAGACAAGCTTAAAGGGAAAGTAATGGATAGGTGGTGTGGTTGCAGCAGCGACTAAGCATGTATGGTGGCTAACTTACACAAATGAGAGCGAGAAGAGAAACAAAGGAACGGTCGTGAAACTAGCAATGATCAAGAAGTGATCCTGAACTCCTACTTACGTCAAACATAACCCAGAAACCGTGTTCACTTCCCGGACTCCGCCGAGAAGAGACCATCATGGCTACACACGTGGTTGATGCGTTTTAATTAAGGTCAAGTGTCAAGTTCTCTACAACCGGATATTAACAAATTCCCATCTGCCACATAACCGCGGGCACGGCTTTCGAAAGATAATACCCTGCAGGGGTGTCCCAACTTAGCCCATTATAAGCTCTCACGGTCAACGAAGGATATTCCTTCTCCCGGGAAGACCCGATCAGTCTCGGAATCCCGGTTACAAGACATTTCGACAATGGTAAAACAAAACCAGCAAGACCGCCCGATGCGCCGACATCCTTATAGGAGCTGCACATATCTCGTTCTCAGGGCAACACTGGATGAACACTACGTACAACTAAAACCAGACCTCAGGTTTCCCCGAGGTGGCGCTGCAAGTGGCTCTAGTTTGGACCAACACTCCGAGGAGCACTGGCCCGGGGGGGGGGGGGGGTAAAATAAGATGACCCTCAAGAGAGCGACTCCCTAGGGAAAAGAAATAGGCTGGGCAAATGGTAAAACCAAGTTTGGGCCTTGCTGGAAGAGTTTTATTCAAAGCGAACTGTCAAGGGGGTCCCATAAATCACCCAACCGTGTAAGGAACGCAAAATCAAGGAACATAACACCGGTATGACGGAAACTAGGGCGGCAAGAGTGGAACAAAACACCAGGCATAAGGCCGAGCCTTCCACCCTTTACCAAATATATAGATGCATTAATAATATATAAGAGATATTGTGATATCCCAACATAAACATAATCCAACATGGAGCAATCTTCATCTTCACCTACAACTAGCAACGCTATAAGAGGGTATGAGCAAAGCGGTAACATGGCCAAACAACGGTTTGCTAGGAAGGGTGGCAAAGGTTAGAGGTTCATGGCAAATTGGGAGGCTTGAAGAGCAAGTGAATAGGTAGCGCAGCAAAGCGATAGAATGAAGCAACTAGCATAGCAATGATAGTAATGATATCCAAGGTGACGGTCATCTTTCCTGAAATCCCGCTAGGAAGAAGAACGAATCCATGAAGAAGATGAAGCAACGAAGGCGAACGAATCCTCACGATCGCAACGACACGGGAACTATCGAGAAGAAGCACACAACAAGGTAAACACACCACACATGAACAAGGCATGATGCTCAACCAAGTATGATGCATGACAAGGCTATATGAAGCTACTCGTGACAAGAGATGATGCGTACAAGAACAACACGTCAAAGCAAGTTTAAATAAGGCCGAAAACAACATATAACAATTCCGGTAAGTCCTCATATGCAAATTTCGAAATTGGTCCAGAACTGAACAAGCATTAAGTTGAAGTTGTTAAACAGCAAGTTAAAGAGCACCATGATGATCTACACGAAATTCTAGTCAAGTTACATATAAAGTTCATTAGATTCGGAGCTACGGTCTAGAAGATATGAGCAAAACAAGGTAAACATGGCATTGATGCAAAATGCATACAAACATCAAGCAAACACCTCAAAACAAGGATGCAACATGATAATATGAAACTACATGCAAATCTAAGCATGTTTCATATAGGGCATGCTCAAAACGGAGCAACGGTGCAACACATACACTCCAAACAAGACATAGCAACAATCTGTTCAAAACAGCAACTAGGCATATGGCAAGCATCAGAACAATATGCTAAAGCAACTCAACATGAAAACAAAAGGCATGTTCATGATGTACAGGTAAACCACAACAAAACATGAACACTGAGCTATCTCCAGAAAACAATAGAACATGCTCAAAAGGACATGGCAAGATTGCAAACAATAACAGGTTCACAGACGGCAGAAATACTGGATATGACAGAAACAACATCAGGTAGCAATGTTCAGAGCACGAAATCAACATTCTACAGGAAATTGCCATGGCAAAACAAGGCATGGCATGAATCTACTAAATGCATATGACAAAAGTCCCTTACTGACCATAAGCCAAAGAGGACCAGACGGTATGATGGCAAGCATGTAAACATAGCAAGTTTCGTTAACAGATTTCAGACAGCAGAAAACAGAGCATGGGAGAAACTATAATATGAAGGCATCTTGCTGAGCTTGATGCACTCACCACAAGGCAATGCATGAAAAAACAAGCATACCTACAGCAAGATGGCATGTCTAAGAAGCTATCCATGGCAAGAGCAAGTACATAGCATGTATGGATCAACTACAACAAGCTTGGCAAAATTGCATATCATGTTAAGAATCTGCGAGAAATATTTTATAGCAAAAGTAGAGCAAGATTGAGTCATGCTATTGCACTCCATAATTGCAAACAAGGGCAGGAATGGATCAATTACAACAATATCTACAAAACATCCTTACTGAACATCTCCAAAATATGCATGGATCTATCTGTAGCATCAAGTCTACATGGCAAGAAAATAACAGCAGACAAAGACTAGAGAAATCACTAGTCTTTGAAATCAGAAACATTACGGGGCCTAGTTTGCATGCTTGTGCTAGTCACCACAGAGATCACAAAAATACATGGCATACACCACTGGAAAGATGGCATGGCGTACAACAAAACACATGTACAGCTCATGCCCATAAGATGCACAGATTAAAAGATACAAAAATAACAAATCACCAAGTTCTGATAAGAACCAGCAGACAACAGCAACTAGCACTCTTGCGACGATGATTTGGGCATCAAGATGAACTCAAATGAACATGGTGCAATTGAACAAAATGAAGAGCATCACGAGGCGACCAATTTGACATATTACACGCGGGAAACGGAGCTACATGCAAGGAGTTATGCACTGTTGAACATGGGTACTTGCTGTGAAGAGAAAAGACTTGGGAAAAAAACGGGATCGAGAAAGTGAACGGCAGTACCAGATCCAATCGAGGGAAGAGCTCGGGCTCGGGCTTGGCTTCCCCGGCGACGGGAGTGGAAGAAGGAGGCGGGGCGGCGGCCGGAGCTGCGGGAGGAGGAGGCCGGTGGGGTCGGGCCGCGGTGGCTCGCCGGAGACGGCGTGGAGGCGGCGGTCGGCGGCAAGGCGCGGCGGTGGCGGTGGCGCCTCGGGCGGCCGGGGCGGCGGGGCGGGCGGCGCCGGCGGTGGAGCGCGCAGGCGGCGGGGCTGGCGGCGCCGGCTGCGGAGCGCGCAGGCGGCGGGGCAGGCGCGCGCCTCGGGGCGGCGGCGGCGGCGGCTCGGGCCCGCGCGGGCCCCGGATGGGCTCCGCGGGCCGCGGCGGCGGGAGGGAGAGAGGGTGGCGTGACGCGACGGGATTCGCCGGGCGCGGCGGCGCGGACATGTCCGGCGGCGGGGATTTTTGTCCGGTGGCGCGAGGTGGAAGACGCTAGGGTTTCATCCACGAATTTTTCGGGGAAGAGGGCAAATATATAGGCAGAGGGAGCTAGGAGAGTCCAAACAAGGTGCGGTTTTCGCCCACGCGATCGTGATCGAACGACCGAGAGCATGGCGGAGACTTAGAGGGTTTTGGGGCTGTTTGAAGGGAGGGTTTTGCTGCATCACACAAACGGACTTTGCTGATGCCCGGTTAACCGTTGGAGTACCAAAGGACCTCCAAATGGAACGAAACTTGACCGGTGGTCTACCGGTGGTATACCAAGGCCACTTGACAAGCCTCGGCCCATTCCGAGAACGTTGGACACTCGCTCACGAAAAGGAGACAAGAGGGGGCGCCGGGTGACAACGGAGTGCCGGATTGCAAAACGGACAACGGGGAAAATGCTCGGATGCATGAGACGAACACGTATGCAAATGCGATGCACATGATGACATGATATAAAATGCAGATGATGACATGGAAAAATGCAACACGCAAGCAGATGACAAGGCAAGGACGGCGAATAACTGGCAGACACCTGGCGCATCGGATCCGGGGCATTACAACACTCCTCCACTAACAAGAGATCTCGTCCCGAGATCTTAGGACCAAGACGGAAGGGAAAAGGGAAGAGGTGAAATAAGAACAAGACAATGAGGATGAACAAAGTCAAGAACACTCAAGAAGAAAAGAGGAATGTTGAGTGAGACAAGAAGCAAAAGCTCAAGGAATAAGACTGAATTCGAAACCACTCCGGTTGGGAGAAGATAGAAAAAGGAATAAGAACGCAAGAGGAAATCAAAGAATCGAGAGCACTCGAGAAGAAAAGGAACGACGAGAATGACGAGAATCGAATGCTCCCAGAATCAGAGAGACTCTGAAACCAATCCGGTTAGAATGAGATAAGAAACCGATAAGACTGAAAGGATTTAGACAGCACGAGCTCGAGAAATGGGATGATACTTGACTTGAGGAACAACACAAAATCTCCGGGAGACTTGAATGAGTGGAATGAGAAGAACGGGGAAGAAAATGACAACTTCTACCATGAAAGAAAAAGAGAGCATCCTTAGAAGGAAACATTGGACGGAGTTGTTGGAAAATCAACAACAAAAAGAATAAGTTTGTTGTGGACTTGTGGATAACATCTCCAGATCATAAGGTGATAACCGGCCACAAACGGAAATGATTGGATAGCTGAGAAGAACGAAGAAATGCAAAACTCCACTTCGAAAGAATACAAAGAATTAATTGCACTTCGAGACGCGAGAAGAAAAGATACTTGAACTCCAGCAACAAAATCTTGATGAACTCTTGAAGAATGAATTAAGTCATGAAGAACCACCATGAAGAACTCCGGTAACAAAAGGATGACGAGATAAAATAGACGGAAGAAATAGCATAAGCTCTGAGTCTTGCGATGATTCCGATGGAGGTTCCGACGAAATGGCCGTGGAAATTTGAACTCCGGAAAAGAAAAGATGAACAATTTAGAACCGAGAATTTGATAGGATGAACAAACTCCGAAAAAAGAGATAAAACTACTTGAAGAAAGAAGAATAAGGATTACGTTATGCTTGTCCTCCACCAATTAAATTGATGAGATACCATGGATTTGCATACTACTTATTCGCGTTGGAAAGATTAAGGGGAAGATATAGCGCAAAACTTGCGAAAGTCTTCATGAACCACCTGTAGGATTTGGAAAGAACGAATTAATTGTTATAATTACAAATGACAAGGGGTCTTGAACGAACCACCGTTAGAATTAAAAAATTGAATGACGAAGGAGGATGACTCACCGGGAAAAAATAGGAAAAGCACGAATATACATGAGGGAATCTAGAAACCAGAGAACGAAGAGATCGCAAACTGATTAAAGAATACTTGAACGAAGCACCAGAAAATATGTAAATGAACGACGGGCACGAATATAGAATAATCGGAGAATGGATTTGAAAACTTAGAACGAAGAAATATTCCGAAATGAAGGCCTCCGGATAATTGAGACGGAAACAAACTTCTGAAATACTCCGGATGGGTGAAAATAATAGCACGACTTGTAACGATTTGATAGGATAACATCGAGTTAGCACCGCGAATCTTCGGGAGAATGGACAAGATTTAGGGAAAACTCTACTTCAGTCTTCAATGTTGAGAATGACAACGAGAAAGAACACCAAAATTGTTGAGATACTCCGGGAGAATGAAAAGCGAAGAGGTTGAGCCAACAATGAGAATAATTGAAATTGGAAAGCGTCTGACTGATGACATTCATACTTACATCAAACTTCGGAAAGGATTTGAGAATAACTCCGGGAAAATTAGAAGAGTCAGGTAAGATCCTGGGAAAAGACCTGTGGGTTAGGGCCCACTGAAGAGAAATCACCGTTGAAAAAGGATTATTGAAGAGATAGATGATGCACCGGAATAATTGAAATATTAGAATGAGGTGACAACCTCGAATTAATTCGAGCATAGACGAAACTCCTGAGATGTCTTCATCACTCCGAAATGATTAAATGACGAGAGGGGAACGAGCAACAGAAAACATTTGAGCCGAGGAAAGAATATAGTTACTACCGAAAATTGGAATTGAATCCACCGGAAAAGAAAAGAGATGAAGAATGTCAAACGAGACGAGAATTCACCGGTTGAAATAAATGAGGAAAGACTGAAGATACTCCGCACGAATGAAATTGATGCTCGAAAAAGACTCATACTCCGGGAATAAAAGGGTGGGAGGGCGGGAAAACAACGGCAACTTGGAAGGGGAAATCGACGAATAGCTTTGAAGAGAAAATGTCGGTTGAAATCATTGAGGAAAGAATGCAAAGACTTCGCACGAGTAGAATGGATACTCGATTACAGACTCCGGTTCCGAGAAGAAGAAGGGAGGGCGGGTGGGAAAAACAAGGACAACTTCGGACAAGGAAACAACGTCGGAAGAGAAATAACTGAGGACTGATCTCGCAAAAGATGACGAGGACCGAAAACACTCGAAGAGAAATGCGCCGGATTGAAAAAGGATGGACAATGAATGAAAACTAACCACGTGATCCTAAGAAAAATATGAAGGGGAAGAGGAATAGTTCAAAACACCTACGTCAAGATTTCTCACCAGAGCGACGAAGGGGCTGAGGAGTAAAAAGAATTCCTACTCTCCGATATAACTAGACTCGGAAATAGTTTTCTTCTAGACTCAACAACGGCCAAACTACACGATCAATCAAGGGGGGGCTCCTAGGGTCGGTCGAGGCTCTGATACCAACTTGTCACGCCCAAGATGCGACCCTATCCTAAAGGAACTCGACAGTCCCACCAAGGATAGAAGCGCATCTTGAAGACACTTTTGCAAGGTGGATATCATTACATCAACATTACATAGTATTTGGGGATACATACAAGGCATACAAATGCCGCAAGAATACATCAATACATCATACATAAGATCAACATCCGACTACGGATGAAACACAAACAGAAACTCCAACGCCATCCACCCTGCTAGCCCAGCCTGCCGTCCTGGAACCTATCCCCTGATCGAAGAAGAAGCAGAAGAAGAACACCAAAATAAGTAACATCGCTCTCGCGTCACGATCATCGCACAACCTGTACCTGCAACTGGTGGTGTAGTAATCTGTGAGCCACGAGGACTCAGCAATACCATTACCATGGGTATCAAGACTAGCCAAGCTTAAAGGGAAAGGAATGGATAGGTGGTGAGGTTGCAGCAGCGACTAAGCATGTATGGTGGCTAACTTACGCAAATGAGAGCGAGAAGAGAAACAAAGGAACGGTCGTGAAACTAGCAATGATCAAGAAGTGATCCTGAACTCCTACTTACGTCAAACATAACCCAGAAACCGTGTTCACTTCCCGGACTCCGCCGAGAAGAGACCATCACGGCTACACACGCGGTTGATTCGTTTTAATTAAGGTCAAGTGTCAAGTTCTCTACAACCGGATATTAACAAATTCCCATCTGCCACATAACTGCGGGCACGGCTTTCGAAAGATAATACCCTGCAGGGGTGTCCCAACTTAGCCCATTATAAGCTCTCACGGTCAACGAAGGATATTCCTTCTCCCGATCAGTCTCGGAATCCCGGTTACAAGACATTTCGACAATGGTAAAACAAAACCAGCAAGACCGCCCGATGCAGCGACATCCTGATAGGAGCTGCACATATCTCGTTCTCAGGGCAACACCGGATGAACACTACGTACAACTAAAACCAGACCTCAGGTTTCCCCGAGGTGGCGCTGCAAGTGGCTCTAGTTTGGACCAACACTCCGAGGAGCACTGGCCCGGGGGGGGGGGGGTAAAATAAGATGACCCTCGAGAGAGCGACTCCCTAGGGAAAAGAAATAGGCTGGGCAAATGGTAAAACCAAGGTTGGGCCTTGCTGGAAGAGTTTTATTCAAAGCGAATTGTCAAGGGGGTCCCATAAATCACCCAACCGTGTAAGGAACGCAAAATCGAGGAACATAACACCGGTATGACGGAAACTAGGGCGGCAAGAGTGGAACAAAACACCAGGCATAAGGCCGAGCCTTCCACCCTTTACCAAATATATAGATGCATTAATAATATATAAGAGATATTGTGATATCCCAACATAAACATAATCCAACATGGAGCAATCTTCATCTTCACCTGCAACTAGCAACGCTATAAGAGGGGCTGAGCAAAGGGGTAACATAGCCAAACAACGGTTTCCTAGGAAGGGTGGCAAAGGTTAGAGGTTCATGGCAAATTGGGAGGCTTGAAGAGCAAGTGAATAGGTAGCGTAGCAAAGCGATAGAACGAAGCAACTAGCATAGCAATGATAGTAATGAGATCCAAGGTGACGGTCATCTTGCCTGAAATCCCGCTAGGAAAAAGAACGAATCCATGAAGAAGATGAAGCCACGAAGGCGAACGAATCCTCACGATCGCCACGACACGGGAACTATCGAGAAGAAGCACACAACAAGGTAAACACACCACACATGAACAAGGCATGATGGTCAACCAAGTATGACGCATGACAAGGCTATATGAAGCTACTCGTGACAAGAGATGATGCGTACAAGAACAACACGTCAAAGCAAGTTTAAATGAGGCCGGAAACAACAGATAACAATTCCGGTAAGTCCTCATATGCAAATTTCGAAATTGGTCCAGAACTGAACAAGCATTAAGTTGAAGTTGTTAAACAGCAAGTTAAAGAGCACCATGATGATCTACACGAAATTCTAGCCAAGTTACATATAAAGTTCATTAGATTCGGAGCTACGGCCTAGAAGATATGAGCAAAACAAGGTAGACATGGCATTGATGCAACATGCATACAAACATCAAGCAAACATCTCAAAACAAGGATTCAACATGATAATATGAAAGTACATGCGAATCTAAGCAAGTTTCATATAGAGCATGCTCAAAACGGAGCAACGGTGCAACACATACACTCCAAACAAGACATTGCAACAATCTGTCCAAAACAGCAACTAGGCATATATGCTACAGCAACTCAAGATGAAAACAAAAGGCATGGACATGATGTACAGGTAAAGCACAACAAAACATGAACACTGAGCTATCTCCAGAAGACAATAGAACATGCTCAAAAGGACATGGCAAGATTGCAAACAATAACAGGTTCACAGACTTAGCAGAAATACTGGACATGACAGAAACAGCATCAGGTAGCAATGTTCAGAGCACGAAATCAACATGCTACAGGAACTTGACATGGAAAATCAAGGCATGGCATGAATCTACTAAATGCATATGACAAAAGTCCCTTACTGACCATAAGCCAAAAAGGACCAGAAGGTATGATGGCAAGCATGTAAACATAGCAAGTTTCGTTAACAGATTTCAGACAGCAGAAAACAGAGCATGGCAGAAACTATAATATGAAGGCATCTTGGTGAGCTTGATGCACTCACCACAAGGCAATGCATGACAAAAAAAGCATACCTACAGCAGGATGGAATGTTTAAAAAGCTATCCATGGCAAGAGCAAGTACATATCATGTATGGATCAACTACAACAAGCTTGGCAAAATTGCATATCCTGTTAAGAATCTGCCAGAAATATTTTATAGCAAAAGTGGAGCAAGCTTGAGTCATGCTATGGCACTCCATAGTTGCAAACAAGGGCAGGAATGGATCAACTACAACAATATCTACAAAACATCCTTACTGAACATCTCCAAAATATGCATGGATCTCTCTGTAGCATCAAGTTTACATGGCAACAAAATAACAGCAGACAAAGACTTAGAGAAATCACCAAGTCTCTGAAATCAGAAACATTACGTGGCCTAGTTTTCATGCTTGTGCTAGTCACCACAGAGATCACAAAACTACATGGAATACACCACTAGAAAGATGGCATGGCATACAACAAAACACATGTAGAGCTCATGCCCATAAGATGCACAGATTAAAAGATAAAAAAATAACAAATCACAATGTTCTGATAAGAACCAGCAGACAACAGCAACTAGCACTCTTGCCATGATGATTTGGACATCAAGATGAACTCAAATGAACATGGTGCAATTGAACAAAATGAAGAGCATCACGAGGCGAACAATTTGACATATTACACGCGCGAAACGGAGCTACATGCAAGGAGTTATGTGCTGTTGAACATGGGTACTTGCTGTGAAGAGAAAAGACTTTGGAAAAGAAGGGGATCGAGAAAGTCAACGGCAGTACCAGATCCAATCGAGGGAAGAGCTCGGGCTCGGGCTTGGCCTCGCCGGCGACGGGAGAGGAAGAAGGAGGCGGAGCGGCGGCCGGAGCTACGGGAGGAGGAAGCCGGCGGGGTCGGGCCGCGGTGGCTCGCCGGAGACAGCGTCGAGGCGGCGGCCGGGGCGGCCGGGCTGGCGGCGCCGGCGGCAGAGCGCGCAGGCGGCGGGGCAGGCGTGTCGGGCGGCCGGAGGCGGCGGGGCTGGCGGCGCCGGCGGCGGAGCGCGCAGGCGGCGGGGCAGGCGCGCGCCTCGGGGCGGCGGCGGCGGCTCGGGCCCGCGCGGGCCCCAGATGGGCTCCGCGGGCCGCGGCGGCGGGAGAGAGAGAGAGGGTGACATGGCGCGACGGGATTCTCCGGGCGCGGCGGCGCGGACATGTCCGGCGGCGGGGATTTTTATCCGGTGGCGCGAGGTGGAAGACGCTAGGGTTTCATCCGCGAATTTTTCGGGGAAGAGGGCAAATATATAGGCAGAGGGAGCTAGGAGAGTCCAAACGAGGTGCGGTTTTCGCCCACGCGATCGTGATCGAACGACCGAGAGCATGGCGGAGACTTAGAGGGTTTTTGGGGCTGTTTGAAGGGGGGTTTTGCTGCAAAACACAAACGGACTTTGCGGATCCCCGGTTAACCGTTGGAGTACCAAACGACCTCCAAATGGAACGAAACTTGACCGGTGGTCTACCGGTGGTATACCAAGGCCACTTGACAAGCCTCGGCCCATTCCGAGAACGTTGGACACTCGCTCACGAAAAGAAGACAAGAGGGGGTGCCGGGTGACAACGGAGTGCCGGATTGCAAAACGGACAACGGGGAAAATGCTCGGATGCATGAGACGAACACGTATGCAAATGCGATGCACATGATGACATGATATGAAATGCAGATGATGACATGGCAAAATGCAACACGCAAGTAGATGACAAGGCAGGGACGGCGAATAACTGGCAGACACCTGGCGCATCGGATCCGGGGCGTTACACTTATCCCATGATATGGGCAAAATTTAGGAATCCGTTAATGTAATAGAGCCGATCCTAAGGGATTAAGGAGTGGTGTAGTATCAGATCCCAAAGATAGTAAGTTCTTTTTTCTTTCTTATGGAAAAAAGTCTTTTTCTAGGATTCTATAGAGATTTCATATATGAAACCGGGATAGTTACCTGTCAGAAAATTTGGACGAAGGCTCTATATCTATCTATGCTTCATTCTTCTGAAGGTGGGAAAAAAGATCAAACTGATTATTGATAAAAATTAGGGTTTGAAATTAGGTAATTAATTACTTCTGCTTAACCCAAGAACAAATTGGATCGATTTTTGATAAATCAAATTCAGTTAAGATAGGGGAAATTCAGATAGCAATTTCTAAGACGTATGAGGTTGGAAACTCTCAAGTACGGTTCTAAGGGAAGGACTTCCTATTCCGACCGAGGAGAACAGGCCATTCTACAGGGTGATTCGGATATTGCGGAAGCTTGTTTGATCAAGCTGCTGAATATTGGAAACAAGCTATAGCGCTTACTCCGGGAAATTATATTGAAGCACAGAACTGGTTGAAGATTACGAAGCGCTTTGAATTTGAATAAGACCATGCTCCTTGTTTTTCATAAAATGGGTGGTTT
>NC_057808.1:435157300-435159800 GCF_018294505.1 Triticum aestivum
TGAAGTTTTCATTCTGTACATGCCAGATCATGAATTAGTAACTGCATCCAATCTCCGAAAAGTCACTATTGTTTCGATTTTTGAAATGGGATATTTACGGAATGCCCATGAATAGGATCAAACCTTATTCCATGCTATTTCCATAAGATTCTTCTTTCTTATTCTTAAGCAAGCCCTCGAGAGGGCTTAGTTGATCATGATTTCTGTTTTCTCTTCTTTTCCTTTTTGTTTGTTTCGAGAAAGATATCGTCCGATTCTCCTTCTATTGATTCTTTTCCGATCGAGATGTACGGATACATGTGTCTACATACATAGATTCTGTTCATGGATTAACGAAAATGTGCAATAGCTCTCTTTGCCTCTGCCATTCTATGAGTCGCTTCCTTTTTGCGTATGGCACCCCCACTCCCTTTGGCAGCATCTACTAATTCGAAACTTAATATGAAAGCCATATTACGACCCGGACGCTTTTGGGATGCTTCTAATAACCAAAGAATGGCAAGTGCTCTTCCTTGTTTAGATCCTATTTTAATCAGAACTTTCTGCGTCTTGTTTTTACTCCTATATTGGGAGTTACTCTACGTATTGCTTGACGTAAAACCAATAGTGGATTTGTTTCTGTCTTTTGTTGAATCTTTTTCACGGCTCGATAGAGAATTTGATAAGCCAATGATTTTTTTCCGTCTTTTATAATACGGTTAACCACCATGTTAACTAATCGATTACGAAAAATTGGATCGGATTGTGTAGTTCTTTTTTCTGCGGTACCTCGACGTGACATGAGCGTGAAAGAGGTTCAAGAATCCGTTTTCTTTTTATAAGGGCTAAAATCACTTATTTTTTTGGCTTTTTGACCCCATATTGTAGGGTGGATCTCGAAAGATAGGAAAGATCTCCTTCCAAGCCGTACATACGACTTTCATCGAATACGGCTTTCCACAGAATTCTATAGGGATCTATAAGATCGAGTATGGAATTCTGTTTACTCACTTTAAATTGAGTATCCGTTTCCCTCCTTTGCCCTCTAGGATCGGAAATCCTGTATTTTCCATATCCATACGATCGAGTCCTTAGTTTTCTGAAATAGTGTAATGGAAAAACAAGTGCTTCGAATCATTGCTATTTGACTCGGACCTGTTCTGAAAAAGTCGAGGTATTTCGAATTGTTTGTTGTCACGGACAAAGTAATGGAAAACCGCTGAAAGAATTTCCATATTGACCTTGGACATATAAGAGTTCTGAATCGAATCTCTTTAGAAAGAGGATCTTTAGTCTCATGGTAGCCTGCTCCAGTCCCCTTACGAAACTTTCGTTATTGGGTTAGCAATACACTTCACATGTTTCTAGCGATTCACATGGCATCATAAAAATGATACAAGTCTTGGATAAGAATCTACAACGCACTAGAACGCCCTTGTTGACGATTCTTTACTGCGACAGCATCTAGGGTTCCTCGAATAGTGCGATATCTCACACCGGGTAAATCCTTAAACCTTCCTCCTCTTACTAATACTACAGAATGGCCAATACCAGGTATATAAGAAGTGATTTCAAATCCAGAGGTTAATCGTACTCTGGCAACTTTACGTAAGGCAGAGTTGGGTTTTTTGGGGTTGATAGTGGAAAAGTCGATAGATAAGTCACCCTTATTGTACCTTTACAGAACCGTACATGAGATTTTGACCTCATACGGCTCCTCGGTCAATTCTTTCGAAGGGATCCTTTTCCTCGTTCGAGAGTCTCCGCCCTTCTTCCACTCCGCCATGAAGACTAACTAAGACCAATTGAGTCATGTTTTCATGTTCTAATTGAACACTTTCCATTTATGATATGATTAAAGGAGAAGATTGTTCTTTTGCCAAACATATGCAGATCAAATCACGTCTTATAATAAGAAGAAATCTTTCTCGGTATCAATCCCCTTGCCCCTCATTCTTTCAGAATCAGAAGGATCCTTTTCGAGTTTCCATTTCTTCATTTGGAATCTGGGCTCTTCTATCTTCGACTTTTTTTGGCTTTATTCTTTATTTATTTAATTTCGATTTTCCCCTCTTCCTCTATCCCTATCCTCTAGGTACAGCGTTTGCATCAATAGAGAACCTTTTCCTCTATATGAATCTATATTATTCCATTCCAATTTCTTCCCGAAACTTCCAAAGAAAAATCCCAAATTGGATCCAAAATTGACGGGTTAATGTGAGCTTATCCATGCGGTTAGGCACTCTTCAAATAGGAATCCATTTTCTAACTGGCTTTCGTGCTTTGGTGAGTCGTCCGAGATCTTTTCGATGACCTATGTTCTGTTGAAGGGATATCTATATGATCCGATCGATTGCATAAGACCCGCGGTAGCAATAGAACGGGGAAAGTATACAGAAAAGACAGTTCTTTTCAATTTCGAATATCTATATATTAGTTCATTTCTATTTCTAGATATCTATTTCTATATATTAGTATTAGTTAGTAGTACTATTAGTTACCGATCCCGGCTCTGTGAGTT
>NC_057808.1:435172300-435182300 GCF_018294505.1 Triticum aestivum
GGAGTACCACCCCGAGCCCCTCTCTTCACAGCAGAGGGGAGAGCTTCGCCGCCGTAACATGGATGCACTTCACACTCCTATCGTTGGAGAAACCCCCGAGGCCCGGGCCTTGGAGGAGGTGCGCCTGGCCAACTTGGCTGAGCGCACTCGATTGGAGAATCTCCAGCACGCACTCGACGAGCGTGCTCAGCAGCGAGTTCCTGAATCCAGTCGATGTCAACTCTTTCCGCCTCCAACCCAGGTATATCGAACTCCGATCCAGAATCTCACAGCTGCTGCCTGAATAGCAGAGTCGATTCAGCCTTCCCAGTCGGAGGCCGGTAGGGGTTTGCTGCAGATCTGGGCTTTGCTCCGGACGGCGGGGGACAGAACACAGCTGTGTCACAGTCTCGGAATAGGATTCGTAGTAGGTCTGTGATCGCAGATACAGTTCTGTCGGCTCACAGCCCGAGATCGCCTCCAAGGCGTGAGGGACGTGGAGATCGACAGGATCAGTATAGGAACCATGAGCAGTACGATCGTCGTCGAGTACCCACGCCTCCCCCAAGGAGTGGGTCATACGCGCCTCGACAAGACGATGATAGACGCCCTCACAGTGGTGGGCGAAGGATTCCAGTCGACCCCCGGGAACCGGGCTTTGACGCGAGATCCATTCTCGTTCAAGGTCTGGTTGACAGGAACAGAGCACACAGAGATGGCCACGATAGAGATTACCCGACCGGCAGCAGGGTGCATGTTTCAGGTCCCGAGTGTTTCAGCAGAGCCATCAGAGCAGCAGTGATTCCTCCCAACTTCAGGTTGGCGACTAGAGTCAGCAAGTTCACTGGTGAATCCAAGCCTGACACTTGGCTTGAAGACTACCGAGTGGCTGTGCAGATTGGTGGTGGTAATGATGAAGTGGACATGAAGCACCTTCCTCTGATGTTAGAGGGCTCGGCTAGAGCGTGGTTGAATCAGCTAGCACCTGACAGTATTTATAGCTGGGAAGTGCTTGCCCGAGTATTTGTCAGAACATTTGAAGGTACATGCAAACGGCCAGCAGGGCTGACAGAGCTACAGTCTTGTGTGCAGAAGTCGAATGAAACTTTGAGAGATTATATCCAGAGATGGATCACGTTGCACCACATGGTGGAGAATGTGTCTGATCACCAAGCAGTTTGTGCCTTCAAGGAAGGCGTCAAGTATCGGGAATTGAATCTGAAGTTCGGTCGGACCGGAGATATGTCTCTGAGTCGAATGATGGAAATTGCCACCAAGTATGCTAATGGTGAAGAGGAGGATCGGCTCCGGAGTGGAAAGCACAAAATAGTTGCCCACGAAACCGGGGGAGGGAACTCTAGTCGGAAGCAGAAGCGCAAAGCCGAGCCAGCTGCTCCCGGAGAATCCTTAGCCGTGACTCAAGGAAAGATCAAGGGGAAGCCCAAAGGGCCATGGAACCCCAAGAAGGTAAAAGATCAAGATGGAAATGATGTGTTGGATTTACCGTGCCACATTCACATCAAAAAAGATGAGGAGGGTAATCTCATTTACCCGAAGCATACCACTCGACAATGTCGTCTCCTAATCCAGCAATTCCGAGAGAAACAGCCCAAAGAGAAGGAGAAAGAATCAGACAAGGTTGAGGATAAGGAAGAGGACGATGATGGTTACCCCCACGTCAATTCAACTCTGATGATTTTTGCTGATGTTGAGAGCAAAAGTCGACTGAAAGTCATCAGCAGAGAAGTGAACATGGTCGCCCCAGCGACGCCCAGTTATTTGAAGTGGTCTCAGACTGCCATAACATTCGACCAGTCTGATCACCCCTGGGACGCAAGCATTGGTGGTCGATCCAGTCGTCGAAGGCACTCGGTTGACTAAGGTTCTGATGGATGGTGGCAGCAGCCTGAATATACTGTATGCAGAGACCTTTAAAGGAATGGGCATTCCGATGTCCAGACTCAGTGAAAGCCATATGAGTTTCCATGGAGTTATTCCTGGCAAGAAGGCTGAATCACTCGGCCAGATCGCCCTTGATGTGGTTTTCGGTGATTCCAAGAATTACCGCAAAGAAAAGTTGACGTTTGAAGTCATCGATTTCCAGAGTGCTTATCATGCTATCCTGGGCAGGCCGACTTATGCATGTTTTATGGCTCGACCATGCTACGTGTACCTCAAATTGAAGATGCCTGGTCCCAAAGGAGTGATCACTATCACTGGCAATCGGAAGAAGGCAGAAGAGTGTTTCCAGAAGGGCTCAAAGATCGTCGATGCACAAATGGCAGTAGTGGAATTGCAGGAGTATCAAAAGAACGCAGATCCGAGTGATTTGTTGCGAGCAAAGAAGCCTGCCACGGATTCAGCATTTCAGTCGTCTGGTGAAATGAAGCCGATTCATATTCACCCGACCGATCCCAATGCTGCTCCGACTCACAGTTCGACAACGCTCGACTCCAAATAGGAAGAAGCTCTATTCCAGTTCCTCCGTGAGAACTGGTACATCTTTGCATGGAAACCTTCTAACATGCCGGGTGTTCCCAGGGGGCTGGCTGAGCACCATTTGCGAGTCGACCCAAAAGTGAAACCAGTCAAAGTACATCTTCGACGGTCCGCCATACAGAAGAGAAAAGCAATCGGTGAAGAAGTAGCTCGGCTCCTAGCAGCTGAGTTTATCCAAGAGATTTACCACTCCGAGTGGCTAGCCAATGTTGTCATGGTCCCCAAGAAGGACAACTCACTTCGCATGTGCATTGACTTCAAGCATATCAATCGGGCCTGCCCAAAAGATCACTTTCCTCTACCCCGCATCGATCAAATACTCGACTCGACTGCAGGGTGTGAGCGCTTGTCATTTTTGGACGCTTATTCCGGGTATCATCAGATCTGACTATATGGACCCGATGAGATAAAAAAAGCTTTCATCACTCCATTTGGGTGCTTCTGTTATGTCATCATGGCATTCAGCCTGAAGAATGTCGGAGCTACATTCATGAGGATGATTTAGAAGTGTTTACTCACTCAAATCAGTCGGAATGTGGAAGCATACATGGATGACATTGTGTTCAAGTCACGTAAAGGTTCCGACCTGCTGGCTGACCTTGCTGAAACTTTTGCCAACCTCAGAAGGTATGATATCAAGCTTAATCCATCAAAGTGCACATTCGGAGTTCCAGGCGGAAAATTACTCGGTTTTCTCGTTTCCGAACGAGGGATCGACGCTAACCCAGAGAAAGTTGGTGCCATTCTCCGAATGAAACGCCCTCTGCGTGTGCACGATGTTCAGAAGCTTACAGGTTGTTTGGCCGCCTTAAGTCGATTCATTTCTCGCCTCGGTGAAAAGGCATTGCCTCTTTACCGACTGATGAAGAAGTCTGATAAGTTCGAGTGGACTCCTGAAGCTGATGCAGCATTTGCAGAGCTCAAAGCCCTGCTTTCCACCCAGCCGGTGCTTGCTGCCCCAATCAGCAAAAAGCCATTACTGCTTTCCATTGCAGCCACTGGACAAGTCGTCAGTACAGTACTTACGGTCAAGCGGGAAGAAGAAGGAAAAGCCTATAAAGTTCAGCGCCCAATATATTATGTTTCTGAAGTTTTGACTCCATCAAAGCAAAGATATCCACATTATCAGAAGTTGGTTTATGGGATTTATATGACCACAAAGAAGGTTGCACATTATTTCTCTGACCACTCCATTACAGTTGTCAGCGACGCTCCATTATCAGAGATTCTGAACAACAGAGATGCAACTGGTCGAGTGGCAAAGTGGGCGATTGAACTTCTTCCCTTGGATATCAAGTTTGAGGTAAAGAAAGCTATCAAGTCCCAAGCAACAGCAGATTTCCTCGCCGAGTGGATCGAACAGCAACTGCCGACTCAAGTCCACTCGGAGCACTAGACCATCTTCTTTGATGGTTCGAAGATGCTGAATGGTTTCGGTGCTGGGGTGGTACTGGTATCCCCCCGAGGAGACAAGCTCAGATATGTTCTCCAGATTCACTTTGATTCCTCCAATAACGAAGCGGAATATGAAGCACTCTTATATGGGTTACGTATGGCCATCTCACTCAGCGTCCGTCGCCTCATGGTCTACGACGACTCAGATTTGGTAGTCAATCAAGTGATGAAGGAGTGGGACGTCAGAAGCCCAGCTATGACTTGTTACTGCAATGCGGTGAGGAAGTTGGAAAAGAAGTTTGAGGGGTTAGAGCTCCATCATATACCCCGACTGAAAAATCAAGCAGCCGATGATTTGGCAAAGATAGGTTCCAAGAGGGAAGCCATTCCCAGCAACGTGTTTTTGGAACACATTCATACACCATCAGTTCAAGAAGATCCTTTCACTGAAGAGCCCCCGCAGCCTAAGAGCGCCACAGATCCGACTGAAGTCGAAGTCCCAGCCGTGGTCGACCTGATCATGGAGGTTTTTGTCATCACCCCCGACTGGACAGTGCCATACATTGCGTATATCCTTAGGAAAGAACTCCCAGAGGATGAAGAAGAGGCTCGACAGATCGTCCGTTGATCCAAAGCCTTTATTGTGATAAAAGGACAACTGTTTAGGGAAAGTGTAACTGGAGTTAGCCAGAAATGCATCACACCAGAAGAAGGTCGAGTGATCCTCAACGACATCCACTCAGGGACCTGTGGTCATCATGCGTACTCTCGGACCATTGTGGCCAAAGCATACCGAGCCGGATTTTATTGGCCACGAGCAAATGAAATGGCGAAAGATATAGTCGACAAATGTGAAGGCTGCCAGTTTTACTCCAATATGTCCCACAAGCCTGCGTGAGCCCTGAAGACTATTCCACTCGTCTGGCCCTTTGCCGTTTGGGGGTTGGATATGGTTGGACCCCTGAGGACTGGTAGGAGCGGCTTGACTCATGTGCTTGTAGCAGTCGACAAGTTTACCAAGTGGATTGAAGCCAAGCCTATCAAGAATCTTGAAGCCAGTACTACCGTCAGCTTCATCAGAGAATTGACATTCAGATACGGAGTTCCGGACAACATCATCATTGACAACGGGTCGAACTTCGATTCGGATGAGTTTAGAGCCTTCTATGCTTCCCAAGGCACGCGAGTCGACTATGCTTCAGTCGCCCACCCCCAGTCGAATGGACAACCAGAAAGAGCAAATGGCTTGATTCTCAAAGGACCGAAACCCCGACTGATGTGTGATCTCAAACACGCAGCAGGCGCCTGGGTCGATGAACTTCCATCAGTTCTTTGGGGATTGAGGACAACTCCCAATCGGTCGATTGGCCGAACTCCATTCTTCTTGGTTTATGGAGCTGAAGCTGTTCTACCGAGTGACTTGCTTCACAATGCACCCCGAGTCGAGCTCTTCTCTGAAGATGAAGCAGAACAGGCCCGGCAGGACGCATTCGATCTCCTAGAGGAGGAAAGAGAGATGGCCTTAATCCGGTCGACCATTTATCAGCAAGACTTGCGTCGGTTCCATGCCAGAAACGTGAGGGGCCGAGCCTTTCAAGAGGGAGACTTGGTTCTTCGAGTGGATCAGTAGAAACCACACAAGCTCGCCCCTGCTTGGGAAGGTCCCTTCATTGTCACCAGAGTTCTCCACAGTGGAGCATACCATCCTTACAATGTCGAGCATCAGAAAGACGAGCCACGGGCTTGGAACGCGGAGCTGCTACGCCCCTTTTATACTTAAGTACTCATTCGGATGAGATGTAATAAGAAGTACCTTTGTAGTTTGTTTATCAAAGACAAGAGCTTTACAGTCTTCCTAAATGGTTGTTGTTACTTTTGTTTACGTCTGAAATCCCCCAGTGGGTGACTTTGCCGCAAATCCGTTTCGCCTAAGTTTGAAAAATCCTACCGAGTGGTGAGCAAGCCTCTCACTCGGGGACTTAGCCGCGAATCCGTTTCGCCTAAGTTTGTAAAATCCCACCGAGTGATGGGCAAGCCTCTCACTCGGGGGCTTAGCTGCAGTCCAGTACTCGCCTAAGTTTGAAAAATCCCACCGAGTGATGAGCAAGCCTCTCACTCGGCGGCTTAGCTGCACTCCAGTACTCGCTTAAGTTTGAAAAATCCCACCGAGTCATGTGCAAGCCTCTCACTCGGGGGCTTAGCTGCAGTCCAGTACTCGCCTAAGTTTGAAAAATCCCACCGAGTGATGAGCAAGCCTCTCACTCGGGGGCTTAGCTGCAGTCTAGTACTCGCCTAAGTTTGAAAAATCCCACGGAGTGATGAGCAAGCCTCTCACTCGGGGGCTTAGCTGCAGTCCAGTACTCGCCTAAGTTTCAAAAATCCCACCGAGTGATGAGCAAGCCTCTCACTCGGGGGCTTAGCTGCAGTCCAGTACTCGCCTAAGTTTGAAAAATCCCACCGAGTGATGAGCAAGCCTCTCACTCGGGGGCTTAGCTGCAGTCCAGAACTCACCTAAGTTTGATAAATCCTACCGAGTGATGAGCAAGCCTCTCACTCGGGGGCTTAGCTGCAGTCCAGTACTCGCCTAAGTTTGAAAAATCCTACCGAGTGGTGAGCAACCCTCCCACTCGGGGGCTTAGCTGCAGTTCAGTACTCGCCTAAGTTTGAAAAATCCTACCGAGTGGTGAGCAACCCTCCCACTCGGGGGCTTAGCTGCAGTCCAGTACTCGCCTAAGTTTGTAAAATCCTACCGAGTGGTGAGCAATTCTCCCACTCGGGGGCTTAGCTGCAGTCCAGTACTCGCCTAAGTTTGTAAAACCCTACCGAGTGGTGAGCAACCCTCCCACTCGGGGGCTTAGCTGCTGTCTAGTACTCACCTAAGTTCGAAGTCCATCCCTATCCGCAAGGACGATGAGGTGCAGGTCGACTGCAACCTTCTCCTGCGGAGCTGCGTCACAAGTACAATGTGCGCTCCATCCCTATCCGCAAGGACGACGAGGTACAGGTCGACTGTAACCTTCTCCTTCGGAGCTGCGCCACAAGTACAACATACGCTCCATCCTCGTCCGCAAGGACGACGAGGTACAGGTCGACTGGGATCTCCTCCTCAGAGCTGCATCTCAAGTACAAAGATTATTCCGAGTGAAGAGCCAAATCCACTCGAAGGCAAACACAAGCATATTCAGAGATAAACCAAGTTCAGATAAATCCTAAAGTTCCGGACGACGGATCAAAAGTATTCGAGCACCATGCCCGAAGAAGTTTAACGATTACACAATCACTCAGCATTCCGAGGCAAATAAAAGTGGAGCGTAATGTTTTTCGGTCACGCGTCAAGGTCTATGCTGTCTGCAATGCGAGTGGCAGCATCAAGAAAAGTGTCCATGAAGGATTGGAAGGTGTGCCTCTTTGTGTTAGCAACCTTGAGCTCCACCATCTTGTCTTCTTTGACGTCTTTGAAGTGCACTCGGACCAAGGACAATGTGACATCAGCGCCACAGTGAGCAGATGACTTCTTCCACTCTTGCACTCGGTCAGGTATTTGATTCAGTCAAGCCGTCAGAGACTCGAGATCTTGAGACAGTTCCGCCTGAGGCCAGAGTTCAACATCAACCCGAGTCATCGCTTCCTTCAGGCGAGCAAGATAAGCAACCGCACTGTCCATGCGAGATTCCAACCGCAGCACATTCATCGCAACATCATCCTTGACTGGACAATTTATGGGATCGAGACCCGTCTCGACCCGCCCAGTTTCCGCTACAAAGTCTTGGCAAAGCTCTACACAGTCGAGTAAACGATGAGTCGACGATATAATCAAGCTGGAAAGTCGACCGTAATAAGTCAGTCAATCATGAGTACCTTCAAGTTTTAGGACCAGCTTTGCAGCAAGCTGGCCTAGATAAGACTCCAACTCGCCCTTCTTGGCCTTGAGACTCCCAAGCTCGTCAGTCAGCTTGCCCTTGTCTTTCTTCAGTCGCTCGACCTCCCGATTGGTGTTAGAGACAACAGCCTTCAGTTTGGAGTTCTCCTCTTCTAACTAACCGACTGAAGCAAGCTTCTTGTTAGCAAGCGCCGTTTTCTCTCGCGCTTCCTTCTGTGCAGCAGCAAGATCCTTCTTCTCCAAAGCCTGCTTCATTTTCTCTAAAGAAATAACATTCTTCAGACGGGCTTGGAGTTGACGGTTTTCACTACATACATTTGCTCGAGTGGAGTCACTCGGTTCAAAAAATGGAAAGGGGAAGGGCCGGCAGTGAGAAAGACAGTTGTCGATTGGTTACCTCCCATGGCAGCTACTTCATCACGAGCAGTCTTGAGATTCTTCTGGGCCAATTCTAGATCAAGGTTGAGGCTGATTTGCTGCTTGTTCATTGCGGAAAGCTGAGCCCCAAGATCACAAGATTTCTGCAGTTTAAGCCATATCAATTGACCAGGATAAAAAGACATCACAGTGATAGCTACTCTAAGACTACCGCCGAATCAAACATTCAACGGTAGTCTCGGGGACTACACCCAGTGGGTGCACTTGGCGTGCCCCCACTGGTTTGAATGAACACTCGACATGGTCTGCCTAGTGCGAGAGTAAAAAAACAGTTCTCAAACCATAGTCGACTGCCCGCAGTCAACCACACGGTCTCGGGGACTAAACCCAGTGGGTGCACTTCACGTGCCCCCACTAGTTCTGGTGTCATTCGACATGGCCAGTCCAGACTGAGTGACAAAATTCAGATTCTCAGACCACAGTCGACTGCCCGCAGTCAACTATGGTCTCGGGGACTACACCCAGTGGGTGCACTAAGAGTGCCCCCACTAGTTCAAAAATTCAATCCAAGACGACTCAAATTGACCCGTGCAACTTCAAAACAGTCACACTCCAGTGGGATCGGACGAGAAATATGATCAATTGGAAATCAACTAACCTGGACATTGGTTTGCAGAGCAGCTCCGGCGTTGAAGGCCACTTGACTGGCCTCATGCACCACTTTCATCTGCCCCATCACAAGGTTCAACTGAAGAAGAGCTTCCTTGGCGGCAGACGGTGGGTCGTCCGGGGTTTGAAACGCAGTAAAAAGCGATGATGGCAGAGCAGTCGGAGCAACTGCTGGGTCTGATGCGTGGGGTTGTATTGGTACAGCAAAAGTCTGAGCAGCTGATCCTGATGGGCAATCAGTCGACAGCGGGATAGCGAAAGTGACGTTGGTACGTGCCGGATCTGACGATCGCTCGACGGCCGTCCGAGGCATATCAATCGACTGAGGAACCTGGGCCTCAGGCGCTTTCCCGCTCAGTTCCTTGTCCCTCCTCCTCCTTCCCCTCAGTGGCACTTCTTCTTCATCATCTGGGAGCACAACAACGTCCCGTGACGCTGCAACAAACAGAGAAATTCAAGGAGATAGCTGACAAACAATCCAGTCGTCCAAATAAACTCGAGTCGGGCAAACTTACTGGCTTTGGAGGTAGCTGCGTTGTCGGTTTCCTTGTTGTCTGGGGTCTTGTCGATATTCATATCAGTCACAGCCGAGGCCGGGCTGCAAAGGTTCATCATCCACTCGGTCAGTACAAGAGAATCGGTCAGAACAAGAAAATACGGAGAGAACATTTACCCAGAAGCAACAGGAACGTCCATCTTGATCCTAGGCAAGGTCTTCCGAGCCTTCGAAGGATTGATCTTGGGCTGCTTGGTGACCTTCTCAGCCAATTCTGGAGTCGAAGACCGAGCGCGCTTTTGATATGGAGCGCTCGAGGCCACAGCCTTGCCGCGCCTGCCCGCGGGATCATGGCGCTGCTTGGATCGACGTTCAGAACGAGGTGGTGGAGTCGGCTACCACCTCGTCTTCCGACTCATCGCTCTCATCTTCATCATCGTCGGCTGGTGACTCCCACTCTCCGCTCTCCTCCGCGCTGTCCTCGCCTTCATGGTACTGCTCCAGAGCTTGTTCGCCATTGGGCATTGAGTACATCTCTGTATAAATCCACAAAACAAGTAGCCAAGTGGAAATCAGTCGGATCAACAAACAGTCAGAAAACACATCCAAATTCAATCAGTTGTAATGGCCAAACCTTGTCTGGTTGGTTGCTGTCGCTGAAAGGTTTGACTCTCCTGGCACCCCTGGGGTTGTCCTTGTTCCCG
>NC_057808.1:435187300-435224800 GCF_018294505.1 Triticum aestivum
TGGTGCTAGAGGTGACCTAAAGCAGTACTAGGTGATACCGGGAAAGGGAGGAAACATCTGGGAAAGTATTCCTGGTGTTTGACGTTTTCGGACAGACGAATCGGAGGGGTATTGTTGCACGTTCGCTATGCTGGGGATATGTGGCGGACGAACGGACTGCGTGTCCGGATTCGTCTCGTCGTTCTGAGCAACTTTCATGTACAAAGTATTTTCATCCGAGCTACGGTTTATGTTCTATGATTTATCAAAGTTTTAGGCAATTTTGAAATTTATTTAATTACTTAAATTGAACATTATCGGGAACAGTGAAAGGTGATGTCAGCATGACATCACCATGACATCAGTAGGTCAAACCCAGCTGACTAGAGTCAAAGCTGGACTGTGGGTCCAGTGGGACCCACCTGTCATAGACTAACATGTTAATTAGGGTTTAATTAAGCAAGATTAAATAAGTTTAATTAACTGATTAGGTTAATTAAACACAATTAATTAAGTTAATTAATTAATTAATACTTGTATTTATTATATTTTAATTCTTTTTTTATATCTTTTTTAATGTTCTAGGGGCTGGGCCCCACATGTCATTGGGCGAGGGGGGCCATAGTGGGTTCAGTGTTAGCTGGCCCCTGGAGCGGGTGCTGGGCACCCGCCCAGGTCAACAGGGAGGGAACGACGCTGGGCGCCGGCCGCCACAGCGACGAGCGACACCAACAGCACAGGGGGCCAAGGCTGCGCGTCGGCCGGCCGCGGCAAGGCCGCCGCGGGACGGAAATGTCAGCGGGCGGCGCGTGCGCGCGCGCACACGGCGGGGAGCAGCAGCAGGCAGAGCATCGCCGGTGGGCGCGGTCGTGGGTGCGTTCAGGGGTGTCGGGGCGCACGCTCTTCACGAGCGCGGGTGCGGGGAGCGCCTCGGGCGAGCGCATCGCGGCGCAGTGGGGCGTCGTGGGCGCGCGCGGCAGGGTATCGGCGACGCAGGCTGGGCGCAGTCATGGTCGCGGTGATCGAGCCCACTGGCCGGAGACCAGACAGCGCGTATGGCGGCATACGGCGGTGAATCGTGGAGGGGGAGAGGGGGAGTAGCCACGGGAGCTCACCCCGGAGCTGTTGGCGTGCTCAGACGCGTCGGGGGCGACCAGAGTGTGCAGATCGAGCGGCGACGCAGGCGACGTGGTCGGAGGGGATGGATCGAGGGCAATAACTCCGGAGCGCTCCGGCTTGACCTGGTTCACGCCGACGACGTAGACGAGGTGGGGTGGCGCCTGGACTTGAGGGGGCGGCGGGGCTTGTTGGCACCCGGCGAGGAGGAGGCGACAGCGGAGATGGGCGGCGACGGCGTCGGGGGTGCCAGAGGTGCGACCTAGATCCGTTCGGGGAGGTGGAGGCATCGAGGAAGAAGCGGTCTGATGCGGGCGGTCTAGGACGGGGAGGTCGAGGTGGAGAGCGATGGTGGCGGCTCCGGCGACGCGGTCTCGGGCGGCAGCATTGGGGTCAATTCCCCCGATCCAATCGGGGGCAGAGGAGGGGGAGATGGATCGTGGTGAGTGGGAAGTGGGGGAGCGCGCTAGGGTTTGGGTGGGGAAGTGGGGTTATTCAGACAGGTTGGGCCGGCTGGGCCGCGTGGGTGGCCAGCTGGGCCTGTTGGCCCAGTTGTTTGTTTTTTTATTCTATTTCTTTTCTTTTTATTTATTTTCTTTTATTGTTTTATGTATTTTAGTGCGTATGAGCATTTTCTAAACATGTGTTTTCTTCACTACAATTACCTGTGCAATATTCGGCACAAACCGAACATTTTTGTTCTAATGTTTGAAAAAAATTTATGTTTGACAAAAATTCAAAGTTGCATTTGAACAGTTTTGATCCAATGCGTGATTAGCAACAATAACTGAGGTGACGTGGCATCGTTAACGTGGGATTAATGTAGCCTAAATATCCGGGCGTCACAATTCTCCTCCACTACAAGAAATCTTGCCTCGAGATTTAGGAGGGGAGCAAGGGGGGAGGGATTGGGTTACGAAAAATCTAACGGATCTTCTCGGTCTTGGTTGCTCTTCTCGAAGAGATCGATCCATTATGTTGATGTCTTCATTTCTCTGCTTCGGGTCATCGTGATGAAGTCGGCATTCTTTCTTTGGGAACTCCATCGTACTTACGAAAGAATTAAGGGTGGTTATCCTGGAAGAATGAACCTCTGCAAGGTTGACTACCTGGTAGCAAACATCGGGGAACGTGGCGGAAGTAAATCTCGAACCGAAACTTAAGAAGTTATCAAGAGCAAAGTAAGAAGGTGCAAAATAGAAGTTTCATGCGCATAGGCAATCGTTCGTTGCCTGAAGCAAGTGTGAAAGGGGTTCAGAGCAATGGGAATAAGTATTGCGTCTGATACCAGATTGATGATCTCATCAGAAGGTGGCTCGTGAATTAGATACGAGGCCATGCGTGAGGAACAAACTTGGGAACAGGGGGTGTACAGGAGAGTCAGGTTTCGATCCTGTGGAACTGTGGGTTATGGGCCCACCATGTGGGTTAAAAGTAGGAAGGGCGGTGACGTCTTGCACAATCATGTAAACAAGGCATGTCAGAGGATAGTCTGTCACTTATGTCGGCAACAACATCGGTACCAAGGGCGAGGGACGAAGAGAACCATTTCCTGCTCGTTGAGCGAGGCGGCCCAATAGGCAAAGTTCTCGTCCATCGGTGGCTACCAGAATGTCATCAATAATAGTAACAGGGTTAAACAAGGCAAGATGGTACATCGAGGTGTTCACATAAGCAGGGAAATATTACTGCTTATATCATATAGGTCACAAGAAAGGTTAACTAAACAATATGTGATTATTACATTAATCAGATCAATGGAAAGGCAAAGGTGTTTATACTCAAGTATTAGAGTATATCTTTCCCAAAGAAAGGCAGAGCAAGATATTAAGGGTAGGGCTCCAAGTATGTAACCAATTAGGTAAGGGGAGAGGAATTTCATGACATTACCCAAACAACAGTGTTTGAATAAATAATAAGTAAAATTTAGCATTGTGCTTCAAATCCTCTTATTAAAATTCGGAGTACCACAGACATGCTACGAGATAGCATTGACATGGTCCTCAAGCAAAGGTCAGACTTCGGATACACGAAGGATCCATCAGGAACAACTTGTAGAATAAGTTTTACAATTTCCTCATGAAATGGGTAACATTGGGAAAAAGGATACTATAACAATAGGTCCTCCGGTCAAGTGTGCTAGGCATGACATCACCTTACCGGGTCATATAAAGACCAATGTTATAACTCTTGAAAATATGCTCCAACCATCATATCTGAGCGAGGTTCAGATCTGATCGGTGTTAGGATACCTCAGACTCAGGATGCCCGAGAAGAAAAGGTGCAAAACAAATTGACGAGACAACATGGTAAGATTCTCGGGAAATGTACAATGGAAGCGAGTTCCAAAACAAGAGTTCGTCATTAAGCTAAGGGGAGGGTGAGGAGTCGGCTGATGGACTCAGCGACAATTCATCAAGAATTCCAACAAGTTGGATTTTCCACAATTAGGTGAACAAGGAGATAACATTTGTTGGATCAAATGATATAATGAGGTATGCTCGAGGAAAACATACACAATTAAACATTGGTTGAAAAGTGCACTCGAAATATGGGCTTAGGTAGCATGATCAATGCTAGAATGGTGATTCGATAACCAATGGTCTAAGAATGAATTATCGACCATTAACTTCAAAGCAATAGGGTTGCTAGAAGTTTTGAAGTCGCACATCATAGTTCAATTGTCGGTATCCCGGTTCGAAACAACACGGGTACCAAGGAAGAGTGGTGATGGTGAGAAGAATCACTATACCAAGAATTCTTAAGAGGTGGTGAAATTCTCACGACATTCTTGACATACAGATGGTAATACTCCAAGGTAAAGGAGAACAATTGCTGGATAGCAAGGATCTCAAGGTATAACACAAAACACGAACAAGTTTGTGTTGAACGGAAGGCAATAAAGTGGTCGGTGATAATACAAATCATCGAGGACAAGGATGGTATTTCTCATCATGAATTCAATTGATATCCTAGAAGGAGTCAAAACGTTGATGATGATCACGACAAATTTTGTCGAGAGGCTCCACAAAGAAGCAATCGAACAGTGACTGTAATCAAGCAAAAGGTCTGATACCACGGGAGATTATTGGAACCATGGATACGACATTAACTCGGGATCAAGCTTGATGTTTGCGGTGAACGATAAGATGAGTAAGACCGACGTAAGTTTAGCTCATCGTCAAAAGTTGTGCTCCAGGAATAAGGACCAGGTAGCACAGTTAAAATTTAGCATGCTAATGATATAGCCAACCGGACTAGGAATGACTTGAAGGATTATTAAACTCGTAAGCAATGAAAATTACTTAGAGTTATTGAATCGGAGTACAGACTCGATTCACTATCGGTGTCCTTGAGTGTCTAACAACTCAGAATCCGGGGAAAATTGGAATCCGTGATAAATAATACTTGAAGAAGAACTCATAAGAAGTAATATGGTTCTGTGATATTATCGAGAAACCACGGGGTAATACTCGAAGGTAGATCATAATAGAGGTTGCAGAGGTGTATTGATCTGCAAAGGCAAGTATTTTACTCGTCCGAGAAATAGAATCAAAGGAGAAAAATCATGGTCGGAACCACGGTTGCAAAAGACCTGATCCAAGATATAAGATGAACTTATACCAAGGGAATAATTACTTTAAGAGAAGCTTCCATGATAAGATCTACATCGTGTCCAAGGGCATGAACACAAAGTTCAAGGTCGACTCCCACTTCTTCAATGCATAACCTTTCATTCACTTCTCATCCTCGAAGAAATTGTATGGTAGAAAATTATCTGGTAAAACACCAGAAGGGTAGAACTTGTGAAAACCTTCAGGTTCATACGGGTTTTAGGGAAGGTATAGGTTCAACCCATCGGGGCATCTTAGAAACATTTACCTCAACCTTCAAGAGTAAATACCACCAGCTCGAAAGCAGAGCATGGTTGGCCAAATTAAAGAATAGGATTCACCAATGGCATTATGTATCAAGGAAAGAACTTCTCGATGTTTTTTTATATGAAGGACACTGTCGGATGATAATTTAACAAAGAATCAGACGGTCCATAATGGAGCTGATGTGAGCATCGGCACACAACCAGAGGAAGAAACAATGCAAAGGCATTGGATCATCGAATCAACTGCCTAATTCAAAGCCCAACCGCAAAGGAACTATGATTTCCAATTCAAGGGATCATAAGCAAACGCGCTGATTAAGGGTGGATAAGTTGAGTAGGTTTTTTTGGGGTACAATCGATGGCAATTCGATTGGTCGAGGTCCAGCTCATCTTTAAAATGATGTCTGAGACAGAAGGATGAATTCTAGGATTTGATTGAGGATTGTGAGCATTCGCGACATTTTGAATCAACGGACTCAAAATGATAATGACAAGGGATGCCAATAAGATTACGAGACTTATGGGATTAACCATAATGCAGGCAAGCAAGAATTTCAAGAGCAATAGGCTGCTGAGGATTTTTGAAAGATCGAATGGTATTTCGAAGACTTTTTGAAACATACGGACAACTAGGGATGGGCGGATACTCAGGAAGTGCGAGGAATTATCCATAGGGGTATTCATGTGGCAAAGAACTGCAAGGCAGTAGGCACAAGATATTCTCGGGTCAATAGAGAGAATTTCGGGGTATCTTGTAATAACAAGATCAGTTGGGGATAAAATCAAGAACGACAGGTGTAAGCATTTATCCATAAGGATATTTTGGTGGTAGGGAATTGCAAAAGCAACGGACACAAGGTCTCGAGAGAATATCGGAGAGTATCTTCGAAATCTTCTGGTGCAGCCGGCGATCATCTGGACTGAAGGGGCTCTCCGGTAGAAAGTAGTTTCGAGAACCTAAAGTTAGATTTTAGTAAATTCATTAAACCCGAATAGGAGAGAGATCAGAGTCCCAGAGCAAAGATCGAGGAGTAAAAGATCCTAATACCACCCAAATGGCGACATGGGCCCATGGGCCGCGCAGCCATGTTAGTAAAACAGTTTTAATCGACTAGACTCAACTTCGGCCAAGGAGTTGGAAAGGGGGATTCCTACAGGCAGTCGGCTCTGATACCAACTTGTGACGCCCCCGATTTGACCGTACACTAATCATACACGCAAATGTGTACGATCAAGATCAGGGACTCACGGGAAGATATCACAACACAACTCTAAAAGTAAAATAAGTCATACAAGCATCATAATACAAGCCAGGGGCCTCGAGGACTCTAGCTAGTCCTCTCGAAGACTACACTTCAGGCCACTCCCATCTTGCAGCATGTAGAAGAGAGTAGATGGTAAGTTCACCAAGTAGCGTCGCATAGCATAAATCCTATCCGGCGATCCCCTCCTCGTCGCCCTGTTAGAGAGCGACCACCGGGTTGTATCTGGCACTTGGAAGGGTGTGTTTTATTAAGTATCCGGTTCTAGTTGTCATAAGGTCAAAGTACAACTCCAAGTCGTCATGTTACCGAAGATCACGGCTATTCGAATAGATAAACTTCCCTGCAAGGGTGCACCACATCACCCAACACGCTCGATCACATTTGGCCGGACACATTTTCATGGGTCATGCCCGCCCTCGGAAGATCAACATATCGCAGCCCTACCTAGGCACAACAGAGAGGTCAGCACGCCGGTCTAAATCCTATGGCGCAGGGGTCTGGGCCCATCGCCCATTGCACACCTGCATGTTGCGAAGGCGGCCGGAAGCAGACCTAGCAACCTCCATTAGAAAGGAAGTCACGTTACGCGGTCCAATCTGGCGCACGCCGCTCAGTCGCTGACGTCACGAAGGCTTCGGCTGATACCACGACGTCGAGTGCCCATATCTTTCCCACATAGTTGGTTAGTGCGTATAGACCAAATGGCCAGACCCAGATCAAATACCAAGATCTTGTTAAGCGTGTTATTTTGAAGTATCCGCGAATGCCGACCAGGGCCAGGCCCACCTCTCTCCTAGGTGGTCTCAACCTGCCCTGTCGCTCCGCCACAAAGTAACAGTCGGGGGCCGTCGGGAACCCTGGCCCACCTCTACCGGGATGGAGCCACATGCCCCTTCATCCCCCATCTCCGAACAGTATCATAAGTAATGTAACAGTAACAAGTATATAGCATATGCCCGTGATCACCTCCCGAAGTGATCACGGCCCAGTAGTATAGCATGGCAGACGGACAAGAGTGTAGGGCCACCGATGGAATACTAGCATCCTATACTAAGCATTTAGGATTGCAGGTAAGGTTAACAACTGTAGCAACAATGACTGGCTATGCAGCAGAATAGGATTAATGGAAAGCAGTAACATGCTACACTACTCTAATGCAAGCAGTATAGAGAAGAATAGGCGATATCTGGTGATCAAGGGGGGGGCTTGCCTGGTTGCTCTGGCAAGAAGGAATGGTCGTCAACACCGTAGTCGAACTGGGGGTCGCCGGCAGCCTCGGGGTCTACCCGAAAGAACTAACGAAGGGGAACATAATAAATAACAGAGCAATCAAAGCATCACAAAGCATGACATGGCAATACGTGGTGCTAGAGGTGACCTAACGCAGTACTAGGTGATACCGGGAAAGGGTGGAAACATCCGGGAAAGTATTCCCGGTGTTTGACGTTTTCGGACAGACGAATCGGAGGGGTATTGTTGCACGTTCGCTATGCTGGGGATATGTGGCGGACGAACGGACTGCGTATCCGGATTCGTCTCGTTGTTCTGAGCAACTTTCATGTACAAAGTATTTTCATCCGAGCTACGGTTTATTTTTTATGATTTATCTAAGTTTTAGGCCATTTTGAAATTTATTTAATTATTTAAATCAAACATTATCGGGAACAGTGAAAGGTGATGTCAGCATGACATCACCATGACATCAGCAGGTCAAACCCAGCTGACTAGAGTCAAAGCTGGACTGTGGGTCCAGTGGGACCCACCTGTCATAGACTAACATGTTAATTAGGGTTTAATTAAGCAAGATTAAATAAGTTTAATTAATTGATTAGGTTAATTAAACACAATTAATTAAGTTAATTAATTAATACTTGTATTTATTATTATTTTTAATTCTTTTTAAATCTTTTTTAAATGTTCTAGGGGCTTGGCCACATGTCATTGGGCCAAGGGGACCATAGTGGGTTCGGTGTTAGCGGGCGCCTGGAGCGGGCGTTGGGCACCTGCCCAGGTCGACAGGGACGGAACGGCGCTGGGCGCCGGCTGCCACAGCGACGAGCGACAGGAGCGGCACAGGGGGCCAAGGCTGCGCGTCGGCGGGCCGCGACAAGGCCGCCACAGGACAGAAACGGCAGCGGGCGGCGCGTGCGCGCGCGCTTACGGCGGGGAGCAGCAGCAGGCAGAGCATCGCCGGTGGGCGCGGTCGTGGGTGCGTTCAGGGGCGTCGGGGCACACACTCTTCATGAGCGCGGGTGCGGGGAGCGCATCGGGCGAGCGCATGGCGGCGCGGTGGGGTGTCGGGGGCGCGCGAGGCAGGGTATCGGCGACGCAGGCTGGGCACTGTCACGGTCGCGGTGACCGAGCCCACTGGCCGGAGACTGGACGGCGCGTATGGCGGCCTACGGTGGTGAATCGAGGAGGGGGAGAGGGGGAGTAGCCTCGGGAGCTCACCCCGGAGCTGTTGGTGTGCTCAGACGCGTCGGGGGCGACCAGAGTGTGCAGATCGAGCGGCGACGCAGGCGACGTGGTCGGAGGGGATGGATCGAGGGCGACGGCTCCGAAGCGCTCCGCCTTGACCTGGTTCACGCCGACGACGTAGACGAGGTGGGGTGGCGCCTGGACTTGAGGGGCGGCGGGGCTTGTTGGCGCCCGGCGAGGAGGAGACGAGGAGGCGTCAGCGGAGATGGGCGGCAACGGCGTCGGGGGTGCCAGAGGCGCGACCCAGATCTGATCTAGGAGGTGGAGGCGTCGAGGAAGAAGCGGTCTGGTGCGGGCGGTCTAGGACGGGGAGGTCGAGGTGGAGAGCGATGGTGGCGGCTCCGGCGACGCAGTCTCGGGCGGCGGCATTGGGGTCAATTCCCCCAAACCAATCGGGGGCCGAGGAGGGGGAGATGGATCGTGGTGGGGGGCAAGTGGGGGAGTGCGCTAGGGTCTGGGTGGGGAAGTGGGGTTATCCAGCCAGGTTGGGCCGGCAGGGCCGCGTGGGTGGCCAACTGAGCCTGTTGGCCCAGTTGTTTGTTTTGTTTTTCTTTTATTCTATTTGTTTTCTTTTTATTTATTTTCTTTTATTGTTTTATTTATTTTAGAGCGTATTAGCATTTTCTAAACATGTGTTTCCTTCACTACAATTACCTGTGCAATATTCGGCACAAACCGAACATTTTTGTTCTAATGTTTGAAATTTTTTGATGTTTGACAAAAATTCAAAGTTGCATTTGAACAGTTTTGATCCAACGCGAGATTAGCAACAATAACCGAGGTGACGTGGCATCGTTAACGTGGGATTACTATAGCCTAAATATCTGGGCGTCACATTAGCTCACCCTCGCGAGATCGCGACCCTTTGTCCCGCCCATAGTAGCACGTGTGTCGCCCAGGGCATAAGGGGCATGATGACTTGGCCTCATCCTCTCCTTCCTCCGGCATAACACCGGCGGTCTGTTCAGGGTTCCAAACTCATAGTGGCAACAAAACACGAGGGTTGCGCTCATTGCGAGACTTAACCCAACACCTTACGGCACGAGCTGACGACAGCCATGCACCACCTGTGTCCGTGTTCCCGAGGGCACCCCTCTCTTTCAAGAGGATTTGCGGCATGTCAAACCCTGGTAAGGTTCTTCGCTTTGCATTGAATTAAACCACATGCTCCACCGCTTGTGCGGGCCCCCGTCAATTCCTTTGAGTTTCATTCTTGCGAACGTACTCCCCAGGCGGGATACTTAACGCGTTAGCTATAGCACTGCACGGGTCGAGTCGCACAGCACCTAGTATCCATCTCTAACATCCCAAAATTCTAAAATTTGGAATGTTATATTAAATAAATATTTGTGTTTGTTTGTTTGATTGAATGGTTGATTGATTGACTGAAAGTGAGTGAAATTTGAAACCTTTTGAAAGTTGAACGAGAGGGAATAAAAGGACTTTCCCAAAACTTTCATCTTTGCATTATGATCTTCATGAATTCAAATTCATTTCATCACAAAACCCAAGAGTGAGGATAATATAACTTCTTTCATTTCAAAAAATGAAAAGGGTTTTGAAAAGACTTGAAAATTTTGACATATTTCAAATTCCGAAGCTTTATGCAACTCAATGATTTTCATGAGAGAAGATAAAATGACTTCTTCAAATTATATGAAATAGAGTTGGAAGTGGTTTGAAATTCAAATTCAAAACCATTTAGGAGTTATTTGGGTTTTATTCAAATAATTTTTTTCCAAAAATAAATTATTTGGAAATTAGGGTAAAATGATTCCCTACAATATAAAATTGGAGGAAAGTAAATTTGAAATCATTCTGGTGTTTTAAAAATGATTTTTATTGGGTTTTCTTTCAACAACAGCATTGTTTGACTTTTGTGAATTTTTGTGTACTTTATTTGTACATGAAAATATGTTCATGTTTTAGGATTTATTTTTATGAAAATTTTGGTATATAATATGTCTATATAAAAGTCTTATTGTTTTCCCTTTATTTTCTTGTCTGTGCTTATTTCAAAAAAAAGGCCGAAGCCAGCAGTGCCCAGCCCGAGGCCCATCTCTCTCTCCCTCCGCCGCGGCCCACAGCGGTCCAGCCCGCGCACGCGCCCGGAACCCCTCCCCACTGGTCGCCCACACCTCTCCCTGTTCCCGCACTCGCTGATAGCGGGGCCCGCGTCGTCTTCTTCCTCCGCAAGCCCCGCTCGAGCCACATCGCACCGGCCGCGCCGCCGAATCCCGTGATCCTCGGGATCCTCTCCCCGACTCACCCCCTCCTCCAAAAATTGCTCCCCCTATATATACTCTCCCCCTCGACCTGTTCCCCTCCTTTCCTCGCACCAATAACCGCCGCCTGCTCCTCAACTTCTCGCCAGAGCCGAAGCCGCCGCCGCACCATTGCCACCCCACCGAGCTACTCCGACCCCCTCGCCGCCTCCCGAGACCATCTCTGCACTCCCCTCGCTCGTCCGCCCTTCCCGTGCCCTCGCCCGAGCCCTAAACCCACTGGAGCGCCGCCAGCCGACGACCACCGTACGCCCTCGCCGCCACGAGCTCACCGCCGCCCGTCTCCGTCGTCCCCGAGCGCACTGGCGACCATCGTTGGAACTGCCTTCGACCGCTGCATCCCCTTGTCTCCTCCGCCGACCCCGCCGACGACCGGAGCGACGCCGCCGACGACGTCTGAGCCGCATCGCCGGCGACCACCCCTCTGTAAGCCGGCCAACTCCCCACCTTCGTTTGATCTTATTTCAACGCTCTAGATTAGATCTATCGAATAGTATGGTTTTTTTATATAGATCGGTTTAGTACGGTTTATTATCTGTTTAGATCGAACCGTCTCTCCGGTTTCTTTTTATTAAACGCGCATGCACGGTTTTGTTAAGTATCGCCCAAGCGCAGTATAGTTGCAGATCGCACATCCTCTAGGCCCAGTAGCAGCCCGACGCGTAGCACCTGTCCGATCTGTTGTTTTTAGTTTTTTTTTCTGTTTTTAAAAACAGAAAAGTTCCAATCTTGAAAAATTTATATCGCTTAGGTTATTTAGAGTTTTTGATTGATTATTTTTGCTCTAGTCTGCAAATTTCAGAAAGTTTCTGTATAAAATAATTTCGGCCATGTTTTAGTTTTTAAAAATTGTTTTATTTTGGTTTTAGTCAGATTAGTGTTTCTTTTCGCCACGACTTTGTTTTGACCTTACCTGTCAGTAGAATCAATTTGGGTGTTTATAGATTTTATTAAAATTAGTTTTTCATGAAAACAACACTGCGCTAGTTATTTTTAACCTGCTGTTTTCTGTTGTTTTGATTATTTTAAAATTTATTTTCACCTCTGTTAAATTTTATTTCAGATTTGTTTCTTTAGTTATAGAGGGTGAACTTTTATTTATAGAAAATAAAATGTTTTATTTCTTTTTCTTACTAGTTTTGTTTTAAGCATAATTAGAGTTTTAATTTAGCTTTTTATGTGTTTCCTTTTGCTAGTAAAACTTTATGAAAAATACTTTCTGTTAACTTAGTTGATTTAAATTTTATTTTCTGTTAAAATTATTAGTTTAGTATTTTCTTTATAAGTTTTACTTAGGACAAAACTATTTTTGTAGTTAAGGCAAAAGGTTTTTCCCAGTAGGTTCTTTATAGTTTTCCCCTATTAGTTCTTTCGATGTGTTATTTGCTTTGTATTGGGTTTTCTTATTGAGTTTTTTAATTGTTAGATGTGCTTGCTAGAATGCTTGCTTATGTGAATGTCATGTTTGTTATTATAGATTTCATCGGAGAGTTGCGTATAGTCCTATCAAGTTATTTTCGAGAGCGTTCTTATCTTCATCAACTTACCAGGCAAATTCACTTTGACCATGTTTTTCATACCTATGTTTTATTTGCATGTAGTGGCACCCTTTCAACAATCCTCCCAATAGTGTTATAGAATCTTGTAGTTGAGTAGAATGCATGAGGTAGGAATCCATCTTTCTGTTATCAAGCCCGGGACGTTAGTTTCAATGTTACGCTATAGTAGATGGGTTTTGGTATGAGTGCACGAGAGTGGTGTGAAGAAGGAGGACTCTACGTCAATGGCGACAACTTCATGATGGCATCGGCAAGGACTGCATCTTCAGGACTCCAAGACCTCAAGATTTCAAGACTCGAGACAAGAATTCAATACACACTACTAGGTGAAGGACGGTTGACGGGCACCCTGGAGAAACCAGTGGATGGCCGGGATGCATGGAGAAGCGCCATGACATCTTGCGGAAAGCTTCACCCAGACTAAAAGAGACGGGAGAATACTTCATGCCCGGAAGCTTACCTGTGCAACCGCAAGTCACTATGGGCTCTGGCTTGGTTGGCCTTAGTGGTGACTCTGGCTGGGACGGTGCTTGCAGATGTAGAACTACGGTAGGATTGGATGAGCACCGGACAGTGGTCAGGGGAACTCTTTAGAAGACCATGTTTCGGTCGTCTTGTTCTCAAACACCCTGAAGTGCGAGAATGTAAAAAGAGGGATCGAATCTTGCGGGTAAAGTGTACAAACCTCTGCAGAGGGTTTAAACCTAATCGATTAGCCGTGTCCCCGGTTACGGACAATTTGAGCCTCTAGACTTGGATCTATCTCGGAACTCCCAACACCGGACTGATAACATAATTGTGGGCAACATATGATGATTTTGGGCTATGAGACATCGGTTGGTGGAACCATGTCATGATAGAAAACTCTGTAGCACAGACTCCTGATATTCCTTTGTTATAGGAAAATACCAGCTTTTACGCAAACAAAACTCAGATACAGAGCCACAAAGCCATATTGCATATAGTATAGTTTATCATCTATTTTTATTACAGTGATCTTGCCGGTACATTCAATGTACTGACCTACACGGCCGCAACGTATCATGTTGTAGGATTATTTCTACGACGAGTGAGTTTCATTGATTGGGTTACGGTCTACACTCAACCTGCCGATGGCATTGATGGGACTCCACACCCGATTGTTTGTTTCCGCTGAGACTTATGAGGTATATATCAGTTTTACGTTATTTATACATGTGATTGCACTTTGATATATACATTGATGTACTGTGTGTGCCAGCATACCGATCCAGGGATGGCACAGATACACAGAGGCTTGACCGTTTGAGGTCGGGTCGCTACAGAGATGGTATCAGAGCACATGTTGACTGTAGGACGTGACCCTAGAAACTGGAAAGCCCTAGGATAGGATATCTCTAAAACTTTATTTTCGAAAAGACTCTTACTTCTCGTCTTTTCTGATTTTTTTTCAAGTAGTCCCTCTTACCTCCAATAGCCGGAGTATACCCTTTTCCCTTTTGACCACACGGAGGATCAACTGATGTCACTCCAAGAAGTGCAAGATATCGGACAAATGATGACCAACTCAGAGTAAAGAGGATTACACTATATATTTCGGAGGAAAGAAGCTACAACAGTTGAAGACTCTGAAGGCTTGAAGAATTCAGAGACTCTGAAGATTGATTTGACCTTTAGAAGACCAAACCCCTGTTATATATACTTCTGTTAGATACGACGATTTGTGAGCTGTCATTTGTATGATGTTTTGCCGACAGCCACAAATAAAACCTATTTTCAAAACTATTGTTTGTATTGTGTGTATATCGCTCTATTCTTCTCTCTTATCTCACCCTAAAACACTTGGACCCAATAGATGATGAATGAAGAAGGACTGGTATTCTCTTGACCGATGACTCAGTTGGAGGCAGAGCTATGGATTCAAAACATGGAGGGTCACTTCAGGAAAAATTTGATTGCAAGGAAGTATGAGGTTCAATATGCTCTTCGGTACTTTATAGAATGTGCTGCAACCTGGTGGAAAATGCATCATGCCATACAAGGATGTAACGGAGCAAGAACTTGGGAGGAATTCAAGAAGACTTTGTTAAGATCCCGTCTCATCCGGAAGCACTGGGATAACCCGATGAAGAAACCTTGTGCCTGCAAGATTTGCGGAGAAATAGGACACACCAATGAAGAACACAAGGATGGATGCCCTCATTGTGACGGAAATCACCCAGCTGAAGAATGCCCAACTGGGCAGGTTACTTGTTTCTTGTGTGAAGGAACTACGCACTACCCTGCTCAATGTCAGATTTACCCCAAGGTACAAGAAATTACCAAGCAGCGGAAGGAAGCCATGAAAGAATCCCTCAGGGAAAGTTTAGAAGAACCCGTGATGGAGGAAGTTATTGAAGACCCTGATGGTGAAGGCCTAAACAGATTTTTCGCCCAAGCCTGCTACTCATGTGGAGAAGATGGACATTTTTCAGAGTATTGCACCAAGGAAAGCCAAGAGTATCTCAGAGACTTCCCGACAGCAGAAGTGAAGTTTGACCCTCAGCAAATAGAAGCTTTGATCATTACGGAGAAATCTAGGAAGAGAAAACGAAGGCATCCTCGGAACAACCCAATTTCTGCAGACAAGGACCTGAGTCATATATCTTGTTACAGATGGAAGGATTTAGGTCATTATGCTAGCAAATGCCTGTCAGGACCGGGTTTTTCGGGATATATTTTCCCAGAAAATGATCCTTGTGCTCATCAGCCCCCGGATTACTGTTAGCTGATGAGGCACCAACTTGATACGGAAATTCCAAGCAACGTATATAATATGTAGTACAAGACCATTGTGGCCTATGAGTACAACAAATGGTTTCTAGTGGCTGATGGCGGAAGCAGTTTGTTGTTCATCTGCGTCTATGGGACTCAATTTCCCACAGGAACAGCTGACCAGGATAACTCCTATCTTCGCGAGGCTTCTATCATCATTGCGTAGGTTCCGGGGCTGTCGTCGCAATGCTCCTCTCCACGCAAGAAATCTGGCTAAGACAATAGCCAGGGACAAGCCAGTGAGTACTTTCGAATGTACTCGCAAACATTATGAACACAGGTATAATATGACAGATGATAATTACGCTCCGAAATATGCCATGATCACTATGTCAGTCATGAAATAAAATTTATGATGCACGTAAGCAAGTTATTCATATACGACATGAATGTGCAATAAGGGAGTAGAAATAGAATGCACCGATCGGGTGTCTGAAGCGACGCCTCGAAAGGATATTAGATAAGTCATGCCTCAGTCGGGCGTCTGAGCAACACCACATAAAGGGCTTATAAATAAAGAAATAAAAAGCATGCCACAGTCGGGCGTCTATGCGACACCACATAAAGGGCTTATAAATAATAGAAATAACAAGCATGCCACAGTCGGGCGTCTGTGCGACACCACATAAAGGGCTTATAAATAATTTAAATAACAAGCATGCCACAGTCGGGCGTCTGAGCGACACCACATAAAGGGCTTATAAATAAAAGCAATAACAAGCATGCCACAGTCGGGCGTCTGAGCGACACCACATAGAGGGCTTATAAGTAATTTAAATAACAAGCATGCCACAGTCGGGTATCTGAGCGACGCCACATAAAGGGCTTATAAGAGAATGATTACAGTGAATATCCAGGAGGTAGAACCGTCCCAGGGATACTCGATAATTCAAATAATATAATGGGTTAGTCCATAATAATAATAATCATAATCATCACAAGTCACAAGTCATGATCCAAGTTCTGGATTAACAGTTTTCTCCTCCGAAGACCGACACTAAGACCAACACTTGACCCATCCCAGACTGTAGTCCTTACCCATGGACACGGCTATTCGAATAGATGTATAATCTCTGCAGAGGGTGTACTCTTTACCCACGGGTAACGTATTTCTTTAGTCCATCGGGACTAATTCCGTCTACGGTCTTTTAATTGAAAACACACCTAACCGCACACACCAGCCTAACTTACCGGTGTCTGGAATCACCCACAACACGCGTTAAGCGAAACTCTAAGTGGGGAGGCTACAACCTCGACTTAGCATGGGATCACAAAATTTATACCGCGCGCAAACTACGGGAGCTACCCCTTCGGCTACAACCGAAACACCCATGCCCCCGGACCAGGTGGCATGCCTACCGGATGCCTCCGGTATCTTCCACCATGGCCTCTCTGTACGGTGTGTGCTAGGTAATGGGTTGACAACTTACTGAACCGTACCCTACCTATGGCAGGGATAAGTGGTAGTACGAAACAAGTATGGGGGTTACTGGAACAAGACTCGATCTACGGCCGACTCAGGAGGTTTAAGTATTCCCTGCATGATTAGCATAGTAAATGTGTTTCAACCAACAGACAGAATCACCACTCATCATACCTCATCATGCCATACCGGACACAACCGTCTTGACGAGGAACTAGAGACAAGCTCGTGTCTACCCAAGATAGAGACTTTCCCGGCTTCCTTCCGGTAGGCATGAAAGGCATACGAAGATGATTACTATCACAAGCATATCCATTTCTAACAGCAAAGAATCTTCATTATGCACTCATGCGTATGATTGTCTCGTCACATAAAATAACGAATGCTCCATGTCAAGGTGGTGTTGTAACTGTATCAAACAACACACAAAAATATTATGCCAGGGTTCAGAATGCTTGCCTTCAAGTTGTGGAGAGGCAGGGTGCATCCCAAAAACTTTTTGAAAGTTTTCTTCTCTCTCCAAAATCCTATTTTCAAAAATATTCAAATAACACATACTTTAAAAACAGCGCAAAAAGTTGTCCTAGATATTTTTCAAATAAATCTTAAAATAAACCAGGTGGAATTTGAGAGAGGTAGGAGAAAGAATTAATTCATTTGGAGTTTTATTTAAAAAGATATAGCTAGTCAAAGTTTCAGTCGAAATCTGATTTTAAAATAAAACAGAAAAGAAAACGTTTCGGACGAAATACGCTTTCGAGAGGGGGACACGTACTTCAGGCTTTAAGCCTCCACTTAACCCGCGCAGGCCGACCCGTGGGTCACTGACAGTGGGCCCCTTGGGTCCACTGGTCAGGTTTGACCAGTCGTCCCCGCCTTTCTCTCTTCTGGCCGAATGGAGGCGGAGCTCCGGGGATCGCCGTCGGCGAACGGAGGCTCCTCGCGGGATTCTGATGGCAGGGATGGATCCGCCAGACCAGGGCGGTCCTCCCGGTGGTTGCTAGGCTGGCGGGTGTGGAGGGGGTCGCCGTCGGCGAGCTCCGCGGCGGACGGTGGTTCTGCTGGATTTGGGCTTCGAGCTATGGTGGCTCCCGATCGAGGCTGAGGTGCTGGGTAGCTCCGCATGGTCGAGGGGAGGAGGATGGGAGCACGGGAGGGGGGTTATGGCCTCGGTCTTCGCCGGATTTCACCGGAGTGTGCCGGCGGCTGAACCGGCCGGAGACGAGGAAGAAGGCCTCTCCCCATCAATTGCCGGCTAAGGGAGCCCTAGGGGGATGGCTTGAGGTTGCCTGGGGTCTTGGAGGAGCTCGGTGTCCCTTATATAGGCAGTCGAGGTTGGTTCCGCGGCGGGCGGAGATAAGATCGGCGAACCGACGTTCTGTAGCCTGCAGGACGACGTTGCGGCGACGGGCGCTAGTGGACGAGCTCGCGGATAAGCTTGGACTGCTCTAGAGGCGAGCTGGCGAGCGGCTGTGGCTCGGGCGGCGCCGTCCATAGCAGGGGCCTGCCGCCGACGCCGGCGTGCCGCCAAGGGGCTCTGACGGTGGCGCTGTAGGGCGCCAGGGGGAAGCTTGGAGCGCTCTGATGTGTGGACGAGGAGGGGCGTGGCTCTGTAGGCGAGCAAGGGCCAGGGGCGGGACGCGGTGGCTCGGGTGCACGCACGTGCAAAACGCGCGCTCTGGCCGCGCCCAGAGCACGCACGCCAGGTGCTCGACGTAATGACAACGCGTGATAGAGGGCTCCAATCCACAGGGGGTTTAACAGTGTGGAGCTATAGACTAGTGTAGAGTCCTGAGACATGCTGGTTAGGCAAAGCAAGCAGGTTCCTAATGCAAACTAGAAATTATGCCAAATCTGGCCATGCACTTAAAGTGCTCGACATAATGTTATGGGCATCTAGGCATCTCTTGGGGTGGCCATAAACTCCAGATCCTAGTCTCTTTAGATGATAGAGAGGGTGGCAATGTTAGTTGGGCAAAACCAGAAACTTGTTAGTGCAAGTTTTTGAGAAAACCAAATCTGGGCAGAAACTGAAGGCTATAATTGCATGAACCAAAAATACTCCAATGGGTCCACTCTCCTGGACTTAAGGGTTTTGTAGGGTGGACTATAAGCAGGAAAAAGAATCATGGGCAACAGAGCAAACAAAAATAGAGTTGCAGTCGAAAATGCCAAACTGGACCAGAGAGCAAAAGAGTATGATTTGCTCAAATTTTTCAAAGAACACTCATGGGTTTTTGCATAAAGTAGAATTATATGCATCTACTGACATCTCCAAACACTTGGAAGAATTTTTAAAGAAATATTTAAATAGGTTGTAGTGCAAAATTATCAACTGGACCAGATTTGAAAATTTGGTGTAGAGCTCAAAATCTCCAATGACCAAAAGATATTTTTGCATAAAAGTGATGTGGAAACATCACATGACATCCCCAAATTTTGGTTGAAATTTTAAAGAAGTATTTGAAAGGGTTACAGTGCAAAAGAGGCTCCATAACTTATGAAATATCATTTTTAGAAGAATAAAGCTCAGGAAAAACAATTATGCAAATAAACCCACGGATAAAAGAAATGTTTTCTTGAGAGGGTATACAAGTCCAATAATATTTTTATAGGGTTTTCACTTGGGGTAAAAACTTCACAATATCAAAGAAAAGAGAGGTTCTGAAATCAAAAGATAAATCCAGAAAATAAAATTTAATTTCCTGGCAAAATTTTAATAAACAAAATATGGTTAAATTTTTGGGGTGTTACAACACTACCCCCCTTAAGAAAAATCTCGTCCTCGAGATTTGCTAAAAGCTGTTTTGAACAAACATTGCTCTTACAAAAAAAATCATCCTACTTATGCAATAAAATGTATCTACAGTGAGAGGGCAATAAGTGGTGTAAAACTACAGTGTGGTATATTGGCGCTGTGTGGGAAAAAATCCATGGTTTGGTGAAAACGAGAGATTTCTATGTTGGATATTGTAAATTTAGAATAAATTCTAAATTTCTAAAATACGCTGGTCGTACCCGAGAGTACAGTGCTCCCTCTGGCTGACAGGTGGACCTGGGGCCCACTGTCGGCCTCTTCTTCTACCTCCGGCTCTCTCCTCTTCCTCTCTCCCGCGTGCTTTCCCGCGCTTTCTCCACCGGCGACGTCTAGCGCGTAGGGCATCTATGCCGTACTGCGGTAGTGCACGGCGTGCTAGTTGCTGGTGCAGTGTGCACTCACCTCGCGGGCCAGTGCACTATCGGCACTGCTCGCGGATTCGCCTCCGAACACCGGCGATCGAGCGACGAGCGGTGCTGGTGGACCTTCGCCCACCGTACACCGATCTCGAGCTATAAAATGATCGCGGTGCTCCTTTCTTCTTCCTCACACCTGGCCTCGCTTCTCCTTCTCCTTCCTTCTCCTCCATTTCTGTTTGCAGGAGCTCGAGACGAGGCTCTAATGGTGGAGGTGATGCCGGACTGGTACGTTGTCCTGATGTGCGGAGGGTTGGCGACGTTGTTGTGGTTCTCCGTGCTCCTGTGCGTGCTGATCCTCGATGATCGTCGTGATGCTGCCGCTCGAGTGTTAGCCATTCGCGGTGGCGGTGATCATGAGAATTAAGTGCGGTGTCGGGCACTAACTGTTGTCAGTGTGTTGGAGGCAGCTTGTACCCGAGTGATTACCCACTAACCTCTCCTTCAGTGGTGATCAGTTAGGTGTAACATGTGTATGTCCATTAGCAATTAGTGCATGAGGTCGAGTGGTTGCGGTTGTGAGTCTGCTGTGGTGTTGCATGAATAAAAATCTACGTCATGAAGAGATATATGCCGCAACGATTCCGGGAAAAAATCTCACTTTAGAATTACCGAGAGTGAAAACAGTTAATCACAATTAACAGCAGTACAAACTACTCACATTAATTGAAACAAAAAAAATAATCCATCGCACAATTTTAGGATACCACGCATAAGTTGCAACACATAAATAAATGCTGGGATAATTAACATAGCGGTGACGTCTACAATGAAAACGGTAAATGGATAGGGTCCTGAGAAAACGTCTCTGGTACTAGGGCACACTCCTCTTCTATCGAGGGAAGCGGATTGACTAGCCGATGAATGCGTCTCTCCTGGTCGGGCCTCAGTGGTCTGCCAATAGCGATCTGAGGATTTAAATCAGCGAGGCTCTGGAGATAACCCATTACCCGCTGAGTCAAACGCTCTTGAGCGATAACATACTGGGCAAGGTTGGCCAGTACCGGGTCTCTCTCAATTCGTCCACTGGGAAAGATGCTACTTCTCCGGGTGCTGCACGACTCGGGAAGTAATAATACCCTCGTTCGCTGGCATAGGGCACCGCGAATCGAAGGCGAGCAAGTGCTTCGTATGCAGCAGCTTCTATGGCCATTTGCGGAGTCGGCATAGATTTCCCCACGAAGGAGACTTCCGTTGGGTCTTGGTTTGGGTTTGTGGGAGGGATGTGCACCACTACCCAATATTTCGAGGTGGATGGGGTGATCCTCGATTTGAGCAACTCGTACTGGGGTGGATGGATGGCACTCATGGTACTGCAGGTAAAGTCCCACAATATTTTGACAAAACTACCTAGGGTGGCATCTGGAGTTCTCAGATAAATACTGGGGCTTGGCATGGCAAAGGAATGGCTGCGAGAGTTATGCACAAGGTGAGAGATACTTGGCAAGGTCACGAGGTGGCCTTTTATATAGCATCTGGGCGGGGTCATTATCGCAGTGAAAGGTAACTCGTTTGTCGGTTCTGCTCTTATGGGGGTTGGGGTCAAAGCTACATATATACATATCTCACAAAGTGACGCATTACTGTGGGTGTCGTCGGGGTGGTTTTGGTAGCTGCGCCCGGAATTTAAAAATGCAACTGTACGCTGACGTACTTATGCATGGCTACTATTCAAAAATAGGGGCGCACAAGCAGACAACATTTAATTATGGTGATACAGGATCACACAATTACAAGGCGTAGAAATACTAAGGCTCGGTACTACTCGAGTGACGTAGTCTACTTCGTTAATATCTAAGCGGGCTTGCCTTGTGGACGTCGAGGCTTCTCCACGGGTTTCACTGTCGGGATTAGCTGGATGAGGTTGAGGGGCTGCAGGGTCGGGGTAGCGATGATGACCATTGCGGGGGTTGTTGGCCACAATCCCGTTGGAGCGTGTTCCCAAAAGGCGACGAAGCACTTCTGGGGACACCAAAGCATTTTGGCCGATGGCTGGGGAAGTCCTCAAGGACTCGATCGGTTGTCCGAACAGCACGACTGGGTTGTCGGCGTCGGGCTCATCTTCTCTTCTTGCTGGGGCTCGGCGAACCACTTCTCCACGAGCTGCGACCAGATCAAGGGTGATCTGATCGAACAGTTCCTCTAGTGCACTTACATAGCGCACCAGATGCAACAATGCAGGATCCGTCTCGTGATCTCTGTTGGCAACATGGGGCGGCCTACCATACCCGTCACGGCTAGGGTAGTAGTAGAACGAGCGACAATTAACTCTGGGCGACATGTGCCGGAGTTGAACTATAGCCTCTCGAGCTGCTAGTTGGATGGCTTGTGGCTCAAAGGAAGTTGTCCTTCCAGTGAACCTGTAGGGGCGCTCTGGCGATAGACCCCTACCATAGATGTGTACAGTGGCCCAGAATTGACGGCTCTCACCGCTCATGGGTCCTTGGTACACAACATATTTTGGGGGCTCTTCTAATGCATAGGCACGGCGGGTGAGGTTTGCGAGCACGGTCACAAAACCTCCAAGGTTGGTTGCTGTGGTCTCATTGTGAACAATGGGTCCAGGCATTTTAGCTTGGTTTGGGGTAGAGGCTGTGCTGTGCTGGGATGAGGCTAGCGTGCCCTTTTTATAGAAAAAGGGGACGGAGTCTTCCTTCGCACGCTTGCGAATGAGACATTTTAGGTGTCGGTCACTGGCGCGTGATCGACGAGCTAGGCTGATAGGTTGGGCACCGACTGCCAAAAGCGTCGGGGTCACTGTGTGGCTATCTTACAGGAGAAGCTTGGCCAGGGTTAGGTTAAGGTCTGGTGGGTTTGTTAACCTAGGTTTTTCGACCTAGCTAAGATAGGATTTAGCCAATGGTCAGCCTGGCTCTGATACCAAGTTTGTCAGGACCGGGTTTTTCGGGATATATTTTCCCAGAAAATGATCCTTGTGCTCATTAGCCCTAGGATTACTGTTAGCTGATGAGGCACCAACTTGATACAGAAATTCCAAGCAACATACATAATATGTAGTACAAGACCATTGTGGCCTATGAGTACAACAAATGGTTTCTAGTGGCTGATGGCGGAAGCAGTTTGTTGTTCATCTGTGTCTATGGGACTCCATTTCCCACAGGAACAGCTGACCAGGATAACTCCTATCTTTGCGAGGCTGCTACCATCATTGCGTAGGTTCCGGGCTGTCGTCACAATGCTCCTCTCCACGCAAGAAATCTGGCCAAGACAATAGCCAGGGACAAGCCAGTGAGTACTTTTGAATGTACTCGCAAACATTATGAACACAGGTATAATATGACAGATGATAATTACGCTCCGAAATATGCCATGATCACTACGTCAGTCATGAAATAAAATTTATGATGCACGTAAGCAAGTTATTCATATACGACATGAATGTGCAATAAGGGAGTAGAAATAGAATGCACCGATCGGGTGTCTGAAGCGACGCCTCGAAAGGATAATAAGATAAATCATGCCTCAGTCGGGCGTCTGAGCGACACCACATAAAGGGCTTATAAATAAAAGAAATAACAAGCATGCCACAGTCGGGCGTCTATGTGACACCACATAAAGGGCTTATAAATAATAGAAATAACAAGCTTGCCACAGTCAGGCGTCTGTGCGACACCACATAAAGGGCTTATAAATAATTTAAATAACAAGCATGCCACAGTCGGGCGTCTGAGCGACACCACATAAAGGGCTTATAAATAAAAGAAATAACAAGCATGCCACAGTCGGGCGTCTGAGCGACACCACATAAAGGGCTTATAAGTAGTTTAAATAACAAGCATGCCACAGTCGGGCGTCTGAGGGACGCCACATAAAGGGCTTATAAGAGAATGATTATAGTGAATATCCAGGAGGTAGAACCGTCCCAGGGATACTCGATAATTCAAATAATATAATGGGTTAGTCCATAATAATAATAATCATAATCATCACAAGTCACAAGTCATGATCCAAGTTCTGGTTTAATAGTTTTCTCCTCCGAAGACCGACACTAAGACCGACACTTGACCCATCCCAGACTGTAGTCCTTACCCATGGACACAGCTATTCGAATAGATGTATAATTTCTGCAGAGGGTGTACTCTTTACCCACGGGTAACGGATTTCTTTAGTCCATCGGGACTAATTCCGTCTACGGTCTTTTAATTGAAAACACACCTAACCGCACACACCAGCCTAACTTACCGGTGTCTGGAATCACCCACGACACCCGTTAAGTGAAACAATAAGTGGGGAGGCTACAACCTTGACTTAGCATGGGATCACAAAATTTATACCGCGTGCAAACTAGGGGAGCTACCCCTTCGGCTACAACCGAAACACCCATGCCCTCGGACCAGGTGGCATGCCTACCGGATGCCTCCGGTATCTTCCACCATGGCCTCTCTGTACGGTGTGTGCTAGGTAAGGGGTTGACAACTTACTGAACCGTACCCTACCTATGGCAGGGACAAGTGGTAGTACGAAACAAGTATGGGGGTTACTGGAACAAGACTCGATCTACGGCCGACTCAGGAGGTTTAAGTATTCCCTGCATGATTAGCATAGTAAATGTGTTTCAACCAACAGACAGAATCACCACTCATCATACCTCATCATGCCATACCGGACACAACCGTCTTGACGAGGAACTAGAGACAAGCTCGTGTCTACCCAAGACAGAGACTTTCCCGGCTTCCTTCCGATAGGCATGAAAGGCATACGAAGATGATTACTATAACAAGCATATCCATTTCTAACAGCAAAGAATCTTCATTATGCACTCATGCGTATGATTGTATCGTCACATAAAATAACGAATGCTCCATGTCAAGGTGGTGTTGTAACTGTATCTAACAACACACAAAAATATTATGCCAGGGTTCAGAATGCTTGCCTTCAAGTTGTGGAGAGGCAAGGTGCATCCCAAAAACTTTTTGAAAGTTTTCTTCTCTCTCCAAAATCCTATTTTCAAAAATATTCAAATAACACATACTTTAAAAACAGCGCAAAAGGTTGTCCTAGATATTTTTGAAATAAATCTTAAAATAAACTAGGTGGAATTTGAGAGAGGTAGGAAAAAGAATTAATTCATTTGGAGTTTTATTTAAAAAGATATAGCCAGTCAAAGTTTCAGTCGAAATCTGATTTTAAAATAAAACAGAAAAAAAACGTTTCGGACGAAATACGCTTTCGAGAGGGGGACACGTACTTCAGGCTTTACGCCTCCACTTAACCCGCGCGGGCCCACCCGTGGGTCACTGACAGTGGGCCCCTTGGGTCCACTGGTCAGGTTTGACCAGTCATCCCCGCCTTTCTCTCTTCTGGCCGAACGGAGGCGGAGCTCCGGGGATCGCCGTCGGCGAACGGAGGCTCCTCGCGGGGTTCTGATGGCAGGGATGGATCCGCCAGACTAGGGCGGTCCTCCCGGTGGTTGCTAGGCTGGCGGGTGTGGAGGGGGTCGCCGTCGGCGAGCTCCACGGCGGACGGTGGTTCTGGTGGATTTGGGCTTCGAGCTATGGTGGCTCCCGATCGAGGCTGAGGTGCTGGGTAGCTCCGCATGGTCGAGGGGAGGAGGATGGGAGCACGGGAGGGGGGTTAGGGCCTCAGTCTTGGCCGGATTCCACAGGAGTGTGGCGGCGGCCGAACCGGCCGGAGACGAGGAAGAAGGCCTCTCCCCATCGATTGCCGGCTAAGGGAGCCCTAAGGGGATGGCTTGAGGTTGCCTGGGGTCTTGGAGGAGCTCGGGGTCCGTTATATAGGCAGTCGAGGTCGGTTCCGCGGCGGGCGGAGATAAGATCGGCGAACCAACGTTCAGTAGCCTGCAGGACGACATGGCAGCAACGGGCGCTAGTGGACGAGCTCGCGGATAAGCTTGGACTGCTCCAGAGGCGAGCTGGCGAGCGGCTGTGGCTTGGGCGGCGCCGTCCATGGCAGGGGCGTGCCGCCGACGCCGGCGTGCCGCAAAGGGGGCTCTGACGGCGGCGCTGTCGGGCGCCAGGGGGAAGCTTGGAGCGCTCTGATGTGTGGACAAGGACGGGCGTGGCTCTCAGGCGAGCAAGGGCCAGGGGCGGGACGCGGTGGCTCGGGTGCACGCACGTGCAAAACGCGCTCTGGCCGCGCCTAGAGCACGCACGCCAGGTGCTCGACGTAATGACAACGCATGATAGAGGGCTCCAATCCACAGGGCGTTTAATAGTGTGGAGCTATAGACTAGTGTAGAGCCCTGAGACATGCTGGTTAGGCAAAGCAAGCAGGTTCCTAATGCAAACTAGAAATTATGCCAAATCTGGCCATGCACTTAAAGTGCTCGACAGAATGTTATGGGCTTCTAGGCATCTCTTGGGGTGGCCATAAACTCCAGATCCTAGTCTCTTTAGATGATAGAGAGGGTGGCAATGTTAGTTGGGCAAAACCAGAAACTTGTTAGTGCAAGTTTTTGAGAAAACCAAATCTGGGCAGAAACTGAAGGCTATAATTGCATGAACCAAAAATACTCCAATGGGTCCACTCTCCTGGACTTAAGGGTTTTGCAGGGTGGACTATAAGCAGGAAAAAGAATCATGGGCAACAGAGCAAACAAAAATAGAGTTGCAGTAGAAAATGCCAAACTGGACCAGAGAGCAAAAGAGGATGATTTGCTCAAATTTTTCAAAGAACACTCATGGGTTTTTGCATAAAGTAGAATTATATGCATCTACTGACATCTCCAAACACTTGGAAGAATTTCTAAAGAAATATTTAAATAGGTTGTAGTGCAAAATTATCAACTGGACCAGATTTGAAAATTTGGTGTAGAGCTCAAAATCTCCAATGACCAAAAGATATTTTTGCATAAAAGTGATGTGGAAACATCACATGACATCCCCAAATTTTGGTTGAAATTTTAAAGAAGTATTTGAAAGGGTTACAGTGCAAAAGAGGCTCCATAACTTATGAAAAATCATTTTTAGAAGAATAAAGCTCAGGAAAAACAATTATGCAAATAAACACACTGATAAAAGAAATGTTTTCTTGAGAGGGTATACAAGTCCAATAATATTTTTGGAGGGTTTTCACTTGGGGTAAAAACTTCACAATATCAAAGAAAAGAGAGGTTCTGAAATGAAAAGATAAATCCAAAAAATAAAAATTTAATCTCCTGGCAAAATTTTAATAAACAAAATATGGTTAAATTTTTGGGGTGTTACAATGCCCAGCAAGGAAGCCAACAACCCAAGGAGCCAAGATAACCACCAGGAAGCCCCTGGATTTGTTTGAAGTCTTTTGTTTACGTTGCAAAGGAGTAGGAAATTTTCCCAAAGAATGTTCAGACCGAGGAAAGCTTGAGCAGAGTTGTTGAGATCTTGATATTGGAATAAAGCATGTAATAAATGTGGAACACACTTTTATTTTCATTGTGGATGTTGAGTTGAGTCATGAAATGGAAAATGTAATAGTTCGTGAAGCAATAAAAGTTGATATGTTTGGAATCTCATAGGAAATGTTATGAGTTGTTTTGTTGATTGTGAGTACCTCTCTCACTGTCTCAGCCAGACTAAAACCTTGAACCCATGGACAAGCTGACCCCAAAAAATTTCCAGAAAAACCACATTTCACCCAAGGAAATACATACAGTATCCTGAGTACCCCTTCTATATTATACCTGCAGATGACAACCCTTTACGAGTCTTTTCTCAAGGGCCCGGAAACGATCATGACCCTGACTAGTGATCAGGATTACCCGAAGATCCTGAAGGACATGATGAAGCATATTCATCTTGAAGGAGATGCAGTCTACAATGGTTATCCTTTCATGGAGAATGGAGTTGAACTTTGGTACGTGGAGGTACACCTCCACCGTGTGAAGGGAGTTTGCCCAAAGACTATGGGGCAATACTTTTTCATTTCTCGAGTACCACGAGCAACATTCTTCGACTTTGTTCATGAAGCTACTATGGAAGCCATACATCAGATTGGAGAAATACTAGAAGCAAGACTCCGTCACACTCAGGAATACCTGAGGGAAGTGCATGCAGAGATGATGGAGATGAAACTCATGGCCACCATGATGAAGCAGAAGATCAATGATTTCAAGGATCACATCGAACAATTCTAGTGATATTGAAGCATCTTCAAGTAGGGCAAATGAATAAAGATGGAAGTAATGCTTGACCTTACCAAACTATGTGGATGGCAACATTTGTAATAAAGTACTTTTGGAACCTGAGTTTTGAGTAGTGGTTAAGGATGTAATAAAGGATTTAATATGAAGAGAATATGAATTATGGATGAACCATTACATTTTGTTTTAATGGTAAAACCCTGTGTGAACACTAGATCGATGGAAAGGAAAATGTTGTTCCATAGGTGCAGTTTGGACAAAATAAGTTGGAGTTTTGTTTTAGTTATGATGGTTACCCCAAGAGTATGAGGGAATGAAGTACTATTGGATTTAAAGGAGATGAAATGTTGGAATAAGGAACAATAGTAACTCCAAGTATGAGTTAAAGATATACAAGTGTTGAAGTGGGCCATAACCCACAGGACCGGGATTTAAAAAGAAGCAAGCACAGCCTTGTTGCAGGAAGAATTCTGGAAGAAGCTGTGATTTCATCAGCAGACGTTCCATAGGAGGTTACGTAAACCCAAGAGTTGTGAAGAAACGATAGAGGTTTTGTTTGGCTTGCAGAACCAATGGATTACCCGAACCCAGTTCGTGGAGAAGAGAAGTTCTGCAATGCTTGTGAGGATGCCCAAGTGTTAGAATACGTGATTCACTATCTATGTATGTGGTAATGATTCGAGTACGGGATGGATTGGCCCCCATACCGGAGACTTATATCATGAGCTATCATATGTTGATGGAAAATCAGAGAGCCTTAAAAACTTAGAAGAGTGTCGACACGACAAAACAAAAGCCTTAGAACGGCAGGACGATGAAAACCATGTATAGGCACCCGTTGCCAATCGTAGGTTATACGGTGAGATTTAACCCAGACCCATTTCCTGCAGGAGGAATTAAAATAATTGTTGACCACCATGAGATTTTCGATAGTTGTTTAGCATTGGCGCCAGACCTGTCGAGTCTCAGAAAGATCTTATTTTGGTGCAAGGACTCAAGATTTTGAGGAAAAGTTTATGCCCTTACCGGAAGAGCACCAGTGAAGGAGTTATCCCGGAGAATATGAGAAGATCGACACTATCAACCCAAAGGACGGAGTACATGAATTCTGTTGGAACCATAACCATACTTCTAAGGGTGGTAGCACCTTATACCTTGTGATGATTAATGTATTTTCAAGGAGACCCCCAAACCCTAACCTTTTCTTGCTAGCCTCTTCGAATCTCGAGGACGAGATTCATTTTAAGTGTGGTAGTTTTGTAACATCCCAAAATTCTAAAATTTGGAATGTTATATTAAATAAATATTTGTGTTTGTTTGATTGATTGAATGGTTGATTGATTGACTGAAAGTGAGTGAAATTTGAAACATTTTGAAAGTTGAACGAGAGGGAATAAAAGGACTTCCCCAAAACTTTCATCTTTGCATTATGATCTTCATGAATTCAAATTCATTTTATCACAAAACCCTAGAGTGAGGATAATATGACTTCTTTCATTTAAAAAAATGAAAAGGGTTTTGAAAAGACTTCAATTCCATTTGGACATATTTCAAATTCCGAAGCTTTATGCAACTCAATGATTTTCATGAGAGAAGATAAAATGACTTCTTCAAATTATATGAAATAGAGTTGGAAGTGGTTTGAAATTCAAATTCAAAACCATTTAGGAGTTATTTGGGTTTTATTCAAATAATTTTTTTCCAAAAATAAATTATTTGGAAATTAGGGTAAAATGATTCCCTACAATATAAAATTGGAGGAAAGTAAATTTGAAATCATTCTGGTGTTTTAAAAATGATTTTTATTGGGTTTTCTTTCAACAACAGCATTGTTTGACTTTTGTGAATTTTTGTGTACTTTATTTGTACATGAAAATATGTTCATGTTTTAGGATTTATTTTTATGAAAATTTTGGTATATAATATGTCTATATAAAAGTCTTATTGTTTTCCCTTTATTTTCTTGTCTGTGCTTATTTGAAAAAGAAATGGCCGAAGCCAGCAGTGCCTAGCCTGAGGCCCATCACTCTCTCCCTCCGCCGCGGCCCACAGCAGTCCAGCCCACGCACGCGCCCGAAACCCCTCCCCACCGGTCGCCCACACCTCTCCCTGTTCCGGCACTCGCTGACAGCGGGGCCCGCGTCGCCTTCTTCCTCCGCAAGCCCCGCTCGAGCCAGATCGCACCGGCCGCGCCGCCGAATCCCGTGATCCTCGGGATCCTCTCCCCGACTCACCCCCTCCTCCAAGAATTGCTCCCCCCTATATATACTCTCCCCCTCAACCCGTTCCCCTCCTTTCCTCGCAACAATAACCGCCGCCTGCTCCTCAACTTCTCGCCAGAGCCGAAGCCGCCGCCGCACCATTGCCGCCCCACCGAGCTACTCCGACCCCCTCGTCGCCTCCCGAGACCATCTCTGCACTCCCCTCGCTCGTCCGCACTTCCCATGCCCTCGCCCGAGCCCTATACCCACTGGAGCGCCGCCAGCCGACGACCACCGTACGCCCTCGCCGCCACGAGCTCACCGCCGCCCGTCTCCGTCGTCCCCGAGCGCACTGGCGACCATCGTTGGAACTGCCTTCGACCGCTGCATCCCCTTGTCTCCTCCGCCGACCCCGCCGACGACGTCCGAGCCACATCGCCGGCGACCACCCCACTGTAAGCCGGCCAACTCCCCACCTTCGTTTGATCTTATTTCAACGCTCTAGATTAGATCTATCGAATGGTATGGTTTTTCTATATAGATCGGTTTAGTACGGTTTATTATCTGTTTAGATCGAACCGTCTCGCCGGTTTCTTTTTATTAAACGCGCATGCACGGTTTTGTTAAGTATCGCCCAAGCGCAGTATAGTTGTAGATCGCGCATCCTCTAGGCCCAGTAGTAGCCTGACGCGTAGCACCTGTCCGATCTGTTATTTAGTTTTTGTTCGTTTCTGTTTTTAAAAATAGAAAAGTTCCAATCTTGAAAAAATTATATCTCTTAGGTTATTTAGAGTTTTTGATTGATTATTTTTGCTCGAGTCTGCAAATTTCAGAAAGTTTCTGTATAAAATAATTTTGGCCATGTTTTAGTTTTAAAATATTGTTTTATTTTGGTTTTAGTCAGATTAGTGTTTCTGCTATAAAATGAGCTAGGATTAACTTTTTTGTGATTCTTTTTGCCACGACTTTGTTTTGACCTTACCTGTCAGTAGAATTAATTTGGGTGTTTATAGATTTTATTAAAATTAGTTTTTCACGAAAACAACACTGCACTAGTTATTTTTAACTTGTTGTTTTCTGTTGTTTTGATTATTTTAAAATTTATTTTCTCCTTTGTTAAAAAAAATTCAGATTTGTTTCTGTAGTTATAGAGGGTGAACTTTTATGTATAGAAAAATAAAATGTTTTATTTCTTTTTCTTACTAGTTTTGTTTTAAGCATAATTAGAGTTTTAATTTAGCTTTTTATGTGTTTCCTTTTGCTAGTAAAACTTTATGAAAAATACTTTCTGTTAACTTAGTTGATTTAAATTTTATTTTCTGTTAAAATTATTAGTTTAGTATTTTCTTTGTTAAGTTTTACTTAGGACAAAACTATTTTTGTAGTTAAGGCAAAAGGTTTTTCCCAGTAGGTTCTTTATAGTTTTCCCCTATTAGTTCTTTCGATGTGTTATTTGTTTTGTATTGGGTTTTCTTATTGAGTTTTTTTTATTGTTAGATGTGCTTGCTAGAATGCTTGCTTATGTGAATGTCATGTTTGTTATTATAGATTTCATCGGAGAGTTGCGTATAGTCCTATCAAGTTATTTTCGAGAGCGTTGTTATCTTCATCAACTTACCAGGCAAGTTCACTTTGACCATGTTTTTCATACCTATGTTTTATTTGCATGTAGTGGCACCCTTTCAACAATCCTCCCAATAGTGTTATTGAATCTTGTAGTTGAGTAGAATGCATGAGGTAGGAATCCATCTTTCTGTTATCAAGCCCGGGACATTAGTTTCAATGCTACGCTATAGTAGACGGGGTTTGGTATGAGTGCACGAGAGTGGTGTGAAGAAGGAGGACTCTACGTCAATGGCGACAACTTCATGATGGCATCAGCAAGGACTGCATCTTCAGGACTCCAAGACCTCAAGATTTCGAGACTCGAGACAAGAATTCAATACACACTACTGGGTGAAGGACGGTTGACGGGCACCCTGGAGAAACCAGTGGATGGCCGGGTTGCATGGAGAAGCGCCATGACATCTTGCGGAAAGCTTCACCCAGACTCAAAGAGACGGAAGAATACTTCATGCCTGGAAGCTTACCTGTGCAACCGCAAGTCACTATGGGCTCTGGCTTGGTTGACCTTAGTGGTGACTCTGGCTGGGACGGTGCTAGCAAATGTAGAACTACGGAAGGATTGGATGAGCACCGGACAGTGGTCAGGGGAACTCTTCGGAAGACCATGTTTCGGTCGTCTTGTTCTCAAACACCCTAAAGTGCGAGAATGTAAAAAGAGGGATCGAATCTTGCGGGTAAAGTGTACAAACCTCTGCAGGGGTTTAAACATAATCAATTAGCCGTGTCCCCGGTTACGGACAATTTGAGCCTCTGGACTTGGATCTATCTCGGAACTCTCAACACCGGACTGATAACATAATTGTGGGCAACTTATGATGATTTTGGGCTATGAGACATCGGTTGGCGGAACCATGTCATGATAGAAAACTCTGTAGCACAGACTCCTGATATTCCTTTGTTATAGGAAAATAAAACCAGCTTTTACGCAAACAAAACTCAGATACAGAGCCACAAAGCCGTATTGCATATAGTATAGTTTATCATCTGTTTTTATTAAAGTGATCTTGTCGGTACATTCAATGTACTGACCTACACGGCTGCAACGTATCATGTTGCAGGATTATTTCTACAACGAGTGAGTTTCATTGATTGGGTTACGGTCTACACTCAACCTGCCGATGGCGTTGATGGGACTCCACACGCGATTGTTTGTTTCCGCTGAGACTTATGAGGTATATATCAGTTTTACGTTATTTATACATGTGATTGCACTTTGATATATACATTGATGTACTGTGTGTGCCAGCATACCGATCCAGGGATGGCACAGATACACAGAGGCTTGACCGTTTGAGGTCGGGTCGCTACACCATCGTTTACGGCTAGGACTACTGGGGTCTCTAATCCCGTTTGCTCCCCTAGCTTTCGTCTCTCAGTGTTAGTGCCGGCCAGCAGAGTGCTTTCGCCGTTGGTGTTCTTTCCGATCTCAATGCATTTCACCGCTCCACCGGAAATTCCCTCTACCCCTACCGTACTCCAGCTTGGTAGTTTCCACCGCCTGTCCAGGGTTGAGCACTGGTATTTGACGGCGGACTTGAAAAGCCACCTACAGACGCTTTACGCCCAATCATTCCGGATAACGCTTGCATCCTCTGTTTTACCGCGGCTGCTGGCACAGAGTTAGCCGATGCTTATTCCTCAGATACCGTCATTATTTCTTCTTCGAGAACAGAAGTTGACGACCCGTAGGCCTTCCACCTCCACGCGGCATTGCTCCGTCAGGCTTTCGACCATTGCGGAAAATTCCCCACTGCTGCCTCCAGTAGGAGTCTAGGCCGTGTCTCAGTCCCAGTGTGGCTGATCATCTTCTCGGACCAGCTACTGATCATCGCCTTGGTAAGCTATTACCTCACCAACTAGCTAATCAGACGCGAGCCCCTCCTCGGGCGGATTTCTCCTTTTGCTCCTCAGCCTACGGGGTATTAGCAACCGTTCCAGTTGTTGTTCCCCTCCCAAGGGCAGGTTCTTATGCGTTACTCACCCGTTCGCCACTTGAAACACCACTTCCCATTTGACTTGCATGTGTTAAGCATGCCGCCAGCGTTCATCCTGAGCCAGGATCGAACCCTCCATGAGATTCATAGTTGCATTACTTATAGCTTCCTTATTCGTAAACAAAGCAGATTCAGAATTGTCTTTCCTTCCGAGAATAACTTGTATCCATGCGCTTCAGATTATTAGCCTAGAGTTCGCCACCAGAAGTATAGCCAACCCTACCCTATGACGTCAATCCCACAAGCCTCTTATCCATTCCCGTTCGTTCGTGGCGGGGGAGTAAGTCAAAATAGAAAAAACTCACATTGGGTTTAGGGATAATCAGGCTCGAACTGATGACTTCCACCATGTCAAGGTGACACTCTACCGCTGAGTTATATCCCTTCCCCGTCCCATCGAGATAGAGAATTAACGAATCCTAAGGCAAAGAGGCGAGAAACTCAAGGCCACTCTTCCTCCGGGCTGTCTTTTCGCACTATTATGGATAGTCAAATAATGGGAAAAATTGGATTCAATTGTCAACTGGTCCTATCGAAATTAGGATTGACTATGGATTCGAGCCATCGCACATGGTTTCATAAAATCTGTACGATTTTCCCGATCTAAATCGAGCAGGTTTCCATGAAGAAGATCTTGTTCAGCACGTTCTATTCGATACTGGTAGGAGAAGAACCCAACTCGGTATTCTTAAAAAAAGAGGGGAAGCAGAACCAAGTCAAGATGATATGGGTCGCCCCTTCTTCTTGCGCCAAAGATCTTACCATTTCCGAAGGAACTGGGGCTACATTTCTTTTCAATTTCCATTCAAGAGTTTCTATCTGTTTCCACGCCCTTTTCTTGAGACATCGAAACATGAGGACAAATTACTTCTCTTAGAAACACATACAAGAAAAAGGATAACGGTAGCCCTCCCATTAACTACTTCATTTTCATTTATGAATTTCATAGTAATAGAAATCCATGTCCTACCGAGACAGAATTTAGAACTTGCTATCCTCTTGCCTAATAGGCAATGATTGACCTCTGTAGAAAGACTGATTCATTCGGAACGATATGAGGACCCAACTCCGTTGCATTGCCAGAATCCATGTTCCATATTTGAAGCGGGTTGACCTCTGTGCTTCTCTCATGGTACAATCCTCTTCCTACTGAGCCCCCTTTCTCCTCGGTCCACAGAGAAAAAAATGTAGGACTGGTGCCGACAGTTCATCACGGAAGAAAGAACTCACAGAGCCGGGATCGGTAACTAATAGTACTACTAACTAATACTAATATATAAAAATAGATATCTAGAAATAGAAATGAACTAATATATAGATAATCAAAATCGGAAAGAACTATCTTTTCTGTATACTTTCGCCGTTCTATTGCTACCGTGGGTCTTATGCAATCGATCGGATTATATAGATATCCCTTCAACATAACATAGGTCATCGAAAAGATCTCGGACGACTCACCAAAGCATGAAAGCCAGTTAGAAAATGGATTCCTATTTGAAGAGTATCTAACCGCATGGATAAGCTCACATTAACCCGTCAATTTTGTATCCAATTCGGGATTTTTCTTGGGAAGTTTCAGGAAGAAATTGGAATGGAATAATATAGATTCATACAGAGGAAAAGGTTCTCTATTGATGCAAACGATGTACCTAGAGGATAGGGATAGAGGAAGAGGGAAAATCGAAATGAAATAAATAAAGAATAAAGCCAAAAAAAATAAGTCGAAGATAGAAGAGCCCAGATTCCAAATGAAGAAATGGAAACTCGAAAAGGATCCTTCTGATTCTCAGAGAATGAGGGGCAAGGGGATTGATACCGAGAAATATTTCTTCTTATTATAAGTTGTGATTTGATCTGCATATGTTTGGTAAAAGAACAATCTTCTCCTTTAATCATATCATAAATGGAAAGTGTTCAATTAGAACATGAAAACATGACTCAATTGGTCTTAGCTAGTCTTCGGGACGGAGTGGAAGAAGGGCGGAGACTCTCGAACAAGGAAAAGGATCCCTTCGAAAGAATTGACCGAGGAGCCGTATGAGGTGAAAATATCATGTACGGTTCTGTAAAGGGACATTAAGGGTGACTTATCTGTCGACTTTTCCACTATCAACCCCAAAAAACCCAACTCTGCCTTACGTAAAGTTGCCAGAGTATGATTAACCTCTCAATTTGAAATCACTGCTTATATACCTGGTATTGGCCATAATTTACAATAACATTCTGTAGTATTAGTAAGAGGAGGAAGGGTTAAGGATTTACCCGGTGTGAGATATCGCATTATTCGAGGAACCCTAGATGTTGTCGCAGTAAAGAATCGTCAACAAGGGCATTCTAGTACGTTGTAGATTCTTATCCAAGACTTGTATCATTTGATGATGCCATGTGAATCGCTTGAAATATGTGAAGTGTATGGCTAACCCAATAATGAAAGTTTTGTAAGGGGACTAGAGCAGGCTACCATGAGACAAAAGATCCTCTTTCTAAAGAGATTTGATTCGGAACTCTTACATGTCCAAGGTCAATATGGAAATTCTTTCAGAGGTTTTCCCTTACTTTGTCCGTGTCAACAAAAATTTCGAAATACCTCGACTTTTTTAGAACAGGTCCGAGTCAAATAACAATGATTCGAAGCACTTCTTTTCCCATTACACTATTTCGGAAACCTAAGGACTCGATCGTATGGATATGCAAAATACAGGATTTCCGATCCTAGCGGGAAAAGGAGGGAAACAGATACTCAATTTAAAGTGAGTAAACAGAATTCCATACTTGATCTCATAGATCCCTATAGAATTTTGTGGAAAGCCGTATTCGATGAAAGTCGTATGTACGGCTTGGAGGGAGATCTTTCCTATCTTTCGAGATCCACCCTACAATATGGGGTAAAAAAGCCAAAAAATAAGTGATTTTAGCTCTTATAAAAAAGAAAATGGATTCTTGAACCTCTTTCACGCTCATGTCACGTCGAGGTACTGCAGAAAAAAGAACTGCAAAATCCAATCCAATTTTTCGTAATTGATTAGTAAACATGGTGGTTAACCGTATTATGAAAGACGGAAAAAAATCATTGGCTTATCAAATTCTCTATCGAGCCATGAAAAAGATTCAACAAAAGGCAGAAACAAATCCACTATTGGTTTTACGTCAAGCAATACGTAGAGTAACTCCCAATATAGGAGTAAAAACAAGACGTAATAAAAAAGGATCGACGCGGAAAGTTCCGATTGAAATAGGATCTAAACAAGGAAGAGCACTTGCCATTCGTTGGTTATTAGAAGCATCCACAAAGCGTCCGGGTCAAAATATGGCTTTCAAATTAAGTTCCGAATTAGTAGATGTTGCCAAAGGGAGTGGGGGTGCCATACGCAAAAAGGAAGGGACTCATAGAATGGCAGAGGCAAATAGAGCTCTTGCACATTTTCGTTAATCCATGAACAGAATCCATGTATGTAGACACATGGATCCGTACATCTCAATCGGAAAAGAATCAATAGAAGGAGAATCGGATGATATCTTTCTCGAAACAAACAAAAAGGAAAGGAAAGAGAAAACAGAAATCATGA
>NC_057808.1:435229800-435254800 GCF_018294505.1 Triticum aestivum
AATATTTTCGATTTCATTTTTCTATGATATGTCTTTCTATATGAAAATTGGTTATTTACGATGTACGATGATCCCTGTTAAGCATCCATGGCTGAATGGTTAAAGCGCCCAACTCATAATTGGCAAATTTGCGGGTTCAATTCCTGCTGGATGCACACGAACGGGAACATTCCATAAGTCTATTGGAACTGGCTCTCTATCCATGGAATCTCATCCATCATCCATACATAACGAATTGGTATGGTATATTCATACCATAACATAAGAACAATTAGAACTCGAATTCTTATCGATACTGGAACTCAGAGCATAGGAGGGAAAGTCGATTTATGGACGGAATCAAATACGCAGTATTTACGGAAAAAAGTCTTTGTTTATTGGGAAAGAATCAATATACTTTTAATGTCGAATCGGTATTCACTAAGACAGAAATATAGCATTGGGTCGAAATCTTGTTTTGTGTTAAGGTGGTAGCTGTGAATAGCCATCGACTACCTGGAAAAGATAGAAGAATAGGACCTATTCTGGGCCATACAATGCATTACAGATGTATGATCATTACCCTTCAACCGGGTGATTCTATTCCACTTCTAGATAGAGAAAAAAACTAAAGGAGAATACTTAATAATACAGCGAAACATTTATACAAAACACCTATCCCGAGCACACGCAAGGGAACCGTAGACAGGCAAGTGAAATCCAATCCACGAAATAATTTGATCCATGGACGGCACCGTTGTGGTAAAGGTCGTAATTCCAGAGGAATCATTACCGCAAGGCATAGAGGGGGAGGTCATAAGCGCCTATACCGTAAAATAGATTTTCGACGGAATCAAAAAGACATATCTAGTAGAATCGTAACCATAGAATACGACCCTAATCGAAATGCCTACATTTGTCTCATACACTATGGGGATGGTGAGAAGAGATATATTTTACATCCCAGAGGGGCTATAATTGGAGATACTATTGTTTCTGGTACAAAAGTTCCTATATCAATGGGAAATGCCCTACCTTTGAGTGCGGTTTGAACTATTGATTTACGTAATTGGAAGTAACCAATCAGGTTTACGACGAAAGCTAGAAATCGATCACTGATCCAATTTGACTACCTCTACAGGATAGACCTCAACAGAAAACTGTTGAGTAACGGCAGCAAGTGATTGAGTTCAGTAGTTCCTCATAGAAAATTATTGGCTCTAGAGATATGGTAATATGGAGAAGAAAAAAAAATTTGAAGCACGCACAGAACCGGAAGCGCCCCTTGTTTCAAAGAGAGGAGGACGGGTTATTCACATTTAATTTGATGGTCAGAGGCAAATTGAAAGCTAAGCAGTGGTAATTAAGACCCCCGGGGGAAAATAGGGATGTCTCCTACGTTCCCCATAATATGTGGAAGTATCGACGTAATTTCATAGAGTCGTTCGGTCTAAATGCTACATGAAGAATATAAGCCAGATGACGGAACGCAGAGACCTAGGATGTAGAAGATCATAACATGAGGGATTCGGCAGATTTGGATTCCTTTCCTATATATCCAATCATGTGGTACTTCATCATATGATTCATATAAGATCCATCTGTCTAGAGATTTTCATATACATCTAGAAAGCCGTATGCTTTGGAAGAAGCTTGTATAGTTTGGGAAGGGGGTTTTTGAGAGAAAAGAAGAATCTACTTCAACTGATATTCCCTTAGGCACGGCCATGCATAACATAGAAATCACGCGTGGAAGGGGTGGGCAATTAGCTAGAGCAGCAGGTGTTGTAGCAAAATTCATTGCAAAAGAGGGTAAATCGGCCACTTTAAGATTACCATCTGGGGAGGTCCGTTTAGTATCCCAAAACTGCTTAGCAACAGTCGGACAAGTGGGTAATGTTGGGGTGAACCAAAAAAGTTTGGGTAGAGCCGGATCTAAGTGTTGGCTAGGTAAACGCCCCGTAGTAAGAGGGGTAGTTATGAACCTTGTGGACCACCCCCATGGGGGCGGTGAAGGGAAAGCTCCCATTGGTAGAAAAAAAACCCACAACCCCTTGGGGTTATCCTACGCTTGGAAGAAGAACTAGGAAAAGGAAAAAATATAGCGATAGTTTTATTCTTCGTCGCCGTAAGTAAATACGTAACTAGGAATATGGAAAATTGCATTTTTGGAATTTGCAATAATGCGATGGGCGAACGACGGGAATTGAACCCGCGCATGGTGGATTCACAATCCACTGCCTTGATCCACTTGGCTACATCCGCCCCTTATCCAGCTAAAGGATTTTTTTCTTTTTTCATTGATCATTATTCTATTTATTCTGACCTCCCTACTTCGATCGAGATATTGGAGATAGAATGCACTCTTTAAAACGGAAAAAAGGAGTAATCAGCTGTGACACGAAAAAAACGAATCCTTTTGTAGCTCATCATTTATTGGCAAAGATAGAAAAGGTCAATATGAAGGAGGAGAAAGAAACAATAGTAACGTGGTCCCGGGCATCTAGCATTCTACCCACAATGGTTGGCCATACAATCGCGATTCATAATGGAAAGGAACATATACCTATTTACATAACAAATCCTATGGTAGGTCGCAAATTGGGGGAATTCGTGCCTACTCGGCATTTCACGAGTTATGAAAATGCAAGAAAGGATACTAAATCTCGTCGCTAACTGAATTCTGAATAGAAAGATTAAGAAGAAAAAAAAGATTCAAAATAAAGATAGAAATACCCAATATCTTGCTAGAACAAGATATTGGGTATTTCTGTCTTTTCTTTCTTCAAAAATTCTTATATGTTAGCAGAAAAACCTATCCATTAATAGATGGAACTTCAACAGCAGCTAAATCTAGAGGGAAGTTGTGAGCATTACGTTCATGCATTACTTCCATACCAAGGTTAGCACGGTTGATGATATCAGCCCAAGTATTAATAACGCGACCTTCACTATCAACTACAGATTGGTTGAAATTGAAACCATTTAGGTTGAAAGCCATAGTACTAATACCTAAAGCAGTGAACCAGATTCCTACTACAGGCCAAGCAGCCAAGAAGAAGTGTAAAGAACGAGAGTTGTTGAAACTAGCATATTGGAAGATTAATCGGCCAAAATAACCATGAGCAGCCACAATATTATAAGTTTCTTCCTCTTGACCAAATTTGTAACCCTCATTAGCAGATTCATTTTCAGTAGTTTCCCTGATCTAACTAGAGGTTACCAAGGAACCATGCATAGCACTGAATAGGGAACCGCCGAATACACTAGCTACACCTAACATATGGAATGGATGCATAAGGATGTTGTGCTCTGCCTGGAATACAATCATAAAGTTGAAAGTACCAGAGATTCCTAAAGGCATACCATCAGAAAAGCTTCCTTGACCAATAGGGTAAATCAAGAAAACAGCAGTAGCAGCTGCAACAGGAGCTGAATATGCCACAGCAATCCAAGGACGCATACCCAGACGGAAACTAAGTTCCCACTCACGACCCATATAACAAGCTACACCAAGTAAGAAGTGTAGAACAATTAGCTCATAAGGACCACCATTGTATAACCACTCATCAACAGATGCAGCTTCCCAAATTGGGTAAAAGTGCAATCCGATCGCCGCAGAAGTAGGGATAATAGCACCAGAGATAATATTGTTTCGTCAAAAAAGCGTATTCGTAAAAATATTTGGAAGAAAAAGACTTATTTTTCCATAGTACAATCTTATTCTTTAGTAAAATCAAGATCATTTTCGAGCGGTAATGAGCATCCAAAACCAAAGGGTTTTTCTGGGCAACAAAAAAATAATAAGATTTTGGAATAATATGAATTGACTTATCAAAAAAGAATTCCAATTATTTAAAAATTTTGATTCTTCTTTGAATGTACTTTTATGTGTCGAATTACTCGGTACAATGTTCTTAGAACAAAAAACCCCTCTTATCTTATATATACAATAAAACAAGTTTTGTTTGGTATACTGTGTGTTAAGTATTCTTTTCCTATCAATGAACTTTTCATAATTTTCATAATAGAATATGAGGATTCTATTATGAAAATTATGAAAAGTGGAGTATTCTTACAATAGGACTTACAACTTCCACCTATCTTCTCCAAAATCATAAGGTTAGTAAATCTTATTAATAAGAGCATAAAGACTTTGATTCTAGAAATTTTTAAAAAAATCCAAAAAGCCTTTTCTATTTATCCATTTTAATTTCATCATTAAATAGAAACCCTTTTGGATTTTTTTCATTGTATTGCAAGAATTTTCAAAATGTACACGAGAAATTAATTAGAAAAAATTAGTTCTATAATTGCAAGTTAGAAAAAAGAAGTTCCAACTCTTTCAAGCAGTGTTTGTGTTTCTATTGGGCAAAGCAAGAGTTTATTGTAAAAAAAATGGAAACGATACTACCAAACGAAGTCTATTTTAATGAAAACTCTAATGTTCCTAAATTTTATGGACTTTCCCAATATCGATGATTGCTAAGATAATAGCTATTATTCTTTTAAGTTACCTATTATTTGAAGTTAGCCGCCATGGTGAAATTGGTAGACACGCTGCTCTTAGGAAGTAGTGCTCAAGCATCTCGGTTCGAATCCGAGTGGCGGCATTCTTGAAAAAGAATACAATAGATTAGAAATCAATTCGAAATTTACAATTTTGTAATGGGACCTTCCCCTTATGCTATTTGCAACTTTAGAACATATACTAACTCATATCTCTTTCTCAACGATTTCAATTGTGATTACAATTCATTTTATAATCTTATTAGTTCGTGAACTTGGAGGATTACGTGATTCGTCAAAAAAGGAATGATATTTACTTTTTTCTCTATAACAGGATTCTTAGTTTCTCGTTGGGCTTCCTCGGGACATTTTCCATTAAGTAATTTATATGAGTCATCGATCTTCCTTTCATGGGCCCTGTATATTCTTCATACCATTCCTAAAATACAGAACTCTAAAAATGATTGAAGCACAATAACTACGCCAAGTACTATTTTAACGCAAGGCTTTGCCACATCGGGTCTTTTAACTGAAATGCATCAATCCACGATACTAGTACCTGCTCTACAATCTCAGTGGTTAATGATGCATGTCAGTATGATGTTATTAAGCTATGCAACTCTTTTGTGCGGATCCTTATTATGTGCCGCTATTCTAATCATTAGATTTCGAAATAATTTCCATTTCTTTTCTAAAAAGAAAAAATGTTTTAAATAAAACATTTTTCTTTAGTGATATTAAATATTTTTATGCAAAAATAAGTGCTTTAAAAAGAACCTCTGTCCCTTTATTTCCAAATTATTACAAATATCAATTAACGGAGCGTTTGGATTCTTGGAGTTATCATGTCATTAGCCTAGGATTTACCCTTTTAACCGTAGGTATTCTTTGTGGAGCAGTATGGGCTAATCAGGCCTGGGGATCCTATTGGAATTGGGATCCCAAGGAAACTTGGGCATTTATTACTTGGACCATATTCGCAATTTATTTACATAGCAGAACAAATCCAAATTGGAAGGGTACGAATTCTGCACTTATAGCTTTGATAGGATTTCTTATAATTTGGATTTGTTATTTTGGTATAAATCTATTAGGAATAGTGTCGTGGAATTGTCACGGCAGATGTCCTCGTGCAAGGACTTAGTCGTGGAGCCATCGCAGCTGGGAAGCTTAAAGGGGTTAAATGGGACAAGGAACACGAGGGTTATACTGGTTCGGCCCCTTACGGTGAAGGTAAAAGCCTACGTCCAGTTGAGGTGGTATTGATTAGGGTTTCGATGACCAGGAGCTAAACCGCCCTTCCTGGTTATCGATCTTCTCTTTTTTCCGCCCCCCAAATCGCCGCCGGGTCGTCCCTTTATATAGATAGGTTGACGCCCAGCGGCTCTCAGAGCCCCGGCCGGCTCATAACAATGTCCGGCTCGGACTCTTAACTATCCTTGCCTTACACTACAAGTCTTGCCATACGGCGGTTTACCACTACGGGCCTTAAGCCACCTCCGGGTCTTAAGCCCATTATCTAACCCGCCGTCTTCAAGCTTGGTACTGGGCTTCGCATGATGATCATTATGACGTAACCCGGCCCCTCCTGGGCGGGTGACTCTAATGGTTATATCCTCAACATTAGCCCCAGATTGATTTGAACCGGTTCATGTCAATCTTCAATTCCTCTGAGAGAAAAAATCTTCCGGCTTATGGTCGTGCGAAGGTTATAACCCGCCGTGACGTCATCTTCTGGATTCCTGGTAACCCGCCATGACGTCATCTTCCATTAAGTCCATTTTTTATTCTATTATACTCCAACGGATCTTATCTTTAATGGCTATCCCGAAAATCGAGGCGCTTTCGTGGCGAGATAATCACGCCGTGGCCTCCTCGTTTCTCGCGCCCACTTATGAGCCTCACCTTATAAATAGCCCGGCCCATGAGCCTCCAGTTACTCGTCGCCTCCATCTTCTTCCTCCTCTCGCCACTGTACTGCTGCCCGAGCTCCGCTGCCGCCGCCGCGGGTCTCCTCGTCTTCACCAACTCAGGCCGCTGCATCAACCTGACGTGACCAGAAAAAACGCGACGAACCTCCGCAGTAACTCCGCATCTGTAAGTCCCCGTGCCTCTCCACCGTAGATCCGCATTTAGGGTTCCGTTGTTCTTCCTCTGTACTTCACTGTTCTGCTCGAGTTCCTTGTAGTTCTTCTACTGCAGCCATGTTCCGTTGTTGCGCATCCATTATTATGCTAGTAGATCCCCTTTGTCTGCAATAAGATCTCGTTCTGAATCCATGAACTTCTTCTGCGTCAGTTCTAGGTCTAGAAATATTTCTTTTTAGCTGACCGTTTGATCCAGAATAATTACTGCGATCTGTGAAACTTGTTTGCGCCACACTTAGTCAAAAAAATTGCATCTGTTTAGCTATGGCGGCTCACATTTCCGGCTTAAGATAAGCCACGCGCTGTAAAATTTCTGGCTCATTTATGATCAAGCTGTAGACAACTTGAATTACTCACGACGCCCACGGCGGCTTAGATAACCCGACGGAATTAGCCATGTATCATTAGGCCCCTTCATAAGCCGCCATTTTGAGTGCTGAACTGTAAATTTCCTCCGGCTTATAATTGAACCGGACATTTCCCTTTTGTCATAGGCTTCATCTTTCACAATGCCACCCAAGGCTCCCAAGGCACCCATCACGTGCAACTGGATGAGATCCAATGTCACTGACGACACTTTAGCCGATTTCATGAAGACGGGTTACCTGCCCAAGAAGGAGGTCATGTCTTATCGTGCCCCTGACCCGTCAAAGTAAAGACCTCAACCTAGAGATGGCGAAGTAGTGATATTTGCTGATCACATGAGTCGGGGCTTCGCACCGCCCAGCTCAAAATTCTTTAGAGAGGTTCTGAACTTCTTTGATTTGCGGCCGCAAGACATAGGACCCAATTCCGTGTCAAATATTTGCAATTTTCAAGTATTCTGCGAAGTCTATCTTGGAGAAGAGCCCAGCCTGTTGCTCTTTAGGGAGTTGTTTTATCTGAACCGCCAAAACGAGTGCGCCAACGGGCCGAGCTTGGAACTTGGTGGAATCTCCATTCAACGTCGGAGAGATTGCCTCTTCCCTTATGCTAAGCCGCCAAGCCATCCAAAGGACTGGAACCAGACATGGTTCTACTGCCAGGATACTTCTCCGGCTGACGAGAGCCCTCTGCCCGGCTTTCGAGCCCTGCGTCAAGAGCCAAATCACCCCCTGCCAGACAAACTGTCTCAAGCTGAACATCAACCTCTGATCCCCACCATCAATAAGATCAAGGCTCTCCTAGGAAATGGCCTCACCGGCATTGATCTGGTCCGGGTCTGGATCTCCAGGCGGGTGATCCCCTTGAGCCGCTGCCCGGCTTAATATGTGATTACACGGGCCGGAAGGATGACCCTCTGCGGCACAGCCCCAATGATCTTCCCGAAGATGTCGTGGACGACATGACTAAGTCTCTCCTGAATGAAAGCTTAGCCGACTGTGGGAGGACCGGCTTAAACCCCTTCTGCCAAGCTAACCCGGCTCCGGCGGTAAGCCACTGACCTGAACACCTTGGTTTTCCTTTTAATAGTTTTCATCTGAACTTTAAGAAATCCTTGTTGTATGTTTCAGGCTAATGAAAAGTTCTGGAAGGTCAAATATGACCATGAGGCGGCCAAAAAAGCCAGGAAGGCTAAGAAAGCCGCCAGGAGAGCCGCTCCCGGCAAGAAGGGAAGCAGGCCTACTGCCTCAGAGCTGCTTCAGCTAAGTGACAGCTCCGAGTCAGAGGTAACCCCTGAATCTGTAGGCTCTTCTTTTGTTTCTTGTTTATTCCTATCCGCCTTATCGATACTGTTCATCAGCAGGATGACACCGGAGCGAGTAACCCGGTGATTGAAGAGGTAACGACACTTTCCTCCGACTCGGAGCCCTTGCCAAGGCTGAAAGTCCGAAGAGTAACCCGGAAAGTAAGATTTTCACATCCTTTAGCTTATCAAGATCCTCAATTTCTTTTGACGCAACAGATTCATGAGAGCCGGCGGCACACCCAGACCAACAAGGATGCAGACCTCTCCTCCGGCTTACCTGAAGCATCAAGGAAGCGCCGGACTGAGGTTATCTCTAACTTATATCCTTTTCATCCTTTGGCGGGCGTTACTCATCAACCGCTCAATTCTTCTGACTCAAATTATCAGGAAACTTCACCTTCCTCTGGTGATTCTATGCAATCTAACCTGCCGGCTTTCAAGACCGCACCCGGGTAACGATGATCATCTTGTGTTGTACTTATCTTTACTCATGCTTTTGTACTAACCTGTTGTCCTTTCAGTGCCCAGGCAAAGCTCAGCAAGAGGGCGAAGAAGAATAAACCGGTCGAAGAGCCGGTCCTAACTGAAACGGATACTTCAGCTCAAGAGCCGCCATCTGCCTCTGCTCCTGAAGCCACCGCTCCAACCGACGAGCCAGTCATAGAAACTTCCGCTAACCCGGAGATCCCCAGCCCAGCTCAGCCGGCCGATGACCCGGACGTCGTAATCACCCGGACAGAGTTTGTCGAGCCGGGGAGACCCACTGCGCTGGCCAAATGCTCCGCCAAAGAAGAACTGTTGGAGCACCGGAGGGCTAGGCTAGAGATCACTGACTATGCGAATTTGAGCATTGGAGACATCATCTCAAGTTACATTGGTCAAGTGCACAACAGCCGAGACTTAGAGATTGATATGGTAAAGCAAATACAGCAAAAATCTAAGGTACCACTCTCTTGCTTACACCATAGTCATTCTCCCCATGCTAGCCCCCAAGTCTACCGCTGATGATAGAATATGTTGTAGACTTAACTTCCGGCTTACTTTCATGAACCGGCAATTTGTAAATAGAACCTTTCAGCATGCATTAGCCCCCAAGTGCCAAGTGTCTTTGCTTGGAAAGTGCTTGGGACTTTAAAGTTGTATAATAATTATTCATACTATAACCCGGAAATTGTACAGGCTGCTTGCAAGAAATTTGAAGCTGATATCTCTGAGCTGAAGAACCGCCTGAAGACTCAGGAAACTGAGACCCGGAAGGCCAACGCTAAATTTGAGTCCAGTGTTGCTGCACAAGAGAAGCTGAAGAAGAAGTTTGAAACCGAAAGGAAGACTTGGGCCGAGGAGAAGGCTGCTCTGGTCAGCCGGGCCGAACAGGCGGAGGCGGCTCTGACGGAGAGAACCGCCGAACTCTCCGGCTTAAAACGCCATGTGTCACAGATGGTCGCCGCAATCTTCGGTAAGTCATTCTGCAGGCTTTCAACAAGTTTACCGTCTTTATGTCTCATAAGTCCCATCATTGCTAGCGGCTTATCTTACTTTGTTAAACAGGTCCCAGAAGCGCCAACCTTAATCAAAATGTGCTGACCAAGCTGAAGGCCGTGTACACCTTGGTGGAGCAACTCTACATCGGGTCACAGCGTGCCTTGGCCGTTGTGGCCCTGTCCAACGAGGTTCGGACTCACCTGGCGGACGTACTTCGGCGGCTTGCCGTTCTTCCTCAGCGCTTCCAAGAGCTACGACGGGCCTCTGCAAGAGCCGGAGCCATAGCTGCTCTGAGCCGGGCCAAGGCTTTCCTCCCGGAGCTAGACCCGGCGGAGATCGCGCTTGGGTACCCCAGTCTGAAGGAAGACGGTACTCCAGTTGATCAAAAAGACATTGCGGCCTGCATGAAGAGTGTGCGCCCGGTGACTACCTCTATTGGGAATGACACCGACCTCACTAAGTATCAGCCGGGCTATGACTCGGAGAATCAGAGGATCCCCACTCCACGCTACGAAGCAATCAGCTTGATCCCTCCGACTCATAAGCATACCTTTGCCCCAGAAGTTAACCCGCCCGGGTTAATTGACGAGGAGGCTCAATTTGAAGCTTTGAGCGGCATTGACTGGAAATCATCAACCTTCCAGGTCATGGGAACAGCCGGAGGAGCGGAGAGGGATGAGCCGGAAGCTTCGACCCAGCAAGCATCTTGACTCTTAGGCGGCTCATGGTTACGCCTTTAAACAATGCCTCATCTTTTGGACTCGGGGAGTCTTGTAATAGAGTAGGACAAACATTTTAACCTTGTCGTGCCATCGTGCACGTGTTGAATGCTTAACTCCATTGAAGTCGCTTCCTTATATTCCTCCGGGTCATAATTGATCATTTATTGTCCTTAAGCTCGAACAGCTGCCTTTAACCATCCTGCACAGAAAACAAGTCGCAAGTCTCTAGGCGGCTTACCGCACTGAGAATCATGGACCTTATATATATAACCCGGAAGAGGAATGAAAAATCACCAAAGACTGGCCCTCAATCATATCTTTGATGCACCCATAACAGCATACTTACAAGCCTTCAAGTATATTTCCGGTTTATGTAACCCGAATAATGAGGTGAAGATCTCAGCTCCGGTTTACCAGCATCAAGAATACTTATTATGTGTTATCAACGTTGTGAATCAAAATTAAGTCGGCAAAAGAAGAGCCGCCCTTGCCCACTGCTGATGTGACCAACAGAACTTGTTGTAAGTCAGAAGATCAAAAACTTAGGGGCTTCCGGTTCGAATACGACCAGAGAACCGTCCCAAAGGGGTTAAGCTAAGATTCGAATGCGATCATATAGCCCTCAGTGGCTTTGGCGATGCCAATCAAGAGGGTACCGACAGCTATGTTCTCTTTGGTTCGAATACGACCCATGTTTGAACAGGAAGCCCCCAAATGACCTTAAGAGTTGTTTAACGATGCTGATTCAAATACGATCCACGTCGGTTCCCAAAGGGGGTTGAGCTATGATTCAAATATGATCAACAAAAACTCCCCAATGAGCTCGGCACTTTGCCAATCAAGTGGGTATCGACAGCTATGTTCTCTTTGGTTCGAATACGACCTATGTTTGAACAGGAAGCCCCCAAGTAATTATATTGGTTACGGCTAGATTCGAATACGATCATAAGCCGGATCCACCTCCAAGTGACCATGTGATGTTGAAATGGAAATAACATGTTTACCTTTGGAGGAGAAAAGGACAGAGGTCCTGCTTTATTATTTAACATAATATATACATGGCTATAGAAATATGTACATTATGAGAGCCGGTGGCTCAGGTGTAATAAGGCCGAAGCTGAGCTATGTTCCACGGCCGACGGGTCTCTTCCTCCGACTTGCGTGAATCTTTATGCTCCCGAACGTCAATAAGGTAGTATGACCCGTTGTGCAAGTTCTTGCTGACCACAAAGGGCCCTTCCCAAGGCGGGGATAGCTTGTGTGCATCTGTTTGATCTTGGATGAGCCGGAGCACCAGATCACCTTCCTGGAAGACCCGGGACTTAACCCGGCGACTGTGATAACGGCGCAGGTCTTGTTGGTAAATCGCTGAGCGAGCTGCTGCCACGTCACGCTGTTCATCCAACAAGTCAAGAGCATCTTGGCGCGCCTGTTCATTATCCGCCTCAACATAAGCCGCCACTCGAGGCGAGTCATGACGGATGTCACTGGGGAGGACTGCTTCCGCTCCATAAACCATGAAGAAAGGCGTGTAACCCGTAGACCTGTTAGGAGTAGTATTGATGCTCCATAACACGGAGGGTAACTCCTCCACCCAACAACCCGGCGTCCGTTGCAAAGGGACCAAAAGCCGGGGCTTAATGCCCTTCAAGATCTCCTGATTAGCTCTCTCAGCTTGACCATTGGATTGAGGATGAGCCACTGATGAAACATCAAGTCGAATATGCTCTCGTTGACAAAACTCCTCCATGGCGCCCTTAGACAGATTGGTACCATTGTCAGTTATAATGCTGTGTGGAAAGCCAAAGCGAAATATCACCCTTTTCATGAACTGAACCGCCATGGCTGCGTCACACTTGCTAACTGGCTCTGCCTCAACCCACTTTGTGAACTTGTCAACTGCCACCAAAAGGTGGGTCTTCTTATCCTTGGACCTTTTAAAAGGCCCAACCATATCAAGCCCCCAGACCGCAAATGGCCAAGTGATTGGTATCATCCTCAGCTCCTGAGCCGGCACATGAGCCCGTCGCGAGAACCTCTGGCAACCATCACATTTACTGACCAAGTCCTCCGCATCAGCATGAGCTGTCAGCCAATAAAAACCATGACGAAAAGCCTTGGCCACAAGAGATTTTGAGCCGGCATGATGGCCACAATCCCCCTCATGAATCTCACGCAAAATATCTTGGCCTTCCTCAGGGGAAACACAACGCTGGAAAGTTCCAGTGACACTGCGACGATGGAGCTCACCATTGATAATGACCATTGACTTAGACCGCCGGGTTATTTGTCTGGCCAAAGTTTCATCCTCAGGCAAATCTCCCTGGGTCATGTAAGCCAAGTATGGTACCGTCCAGTCCGGGGTGATGTGGAGAGCCGCCACCAACTGTGCTTCCGGGTCAGGGACAGCCAAGTCTTCCTCTGTAGGTAACTTAACAGAAGGGTTATGCAAGATGTCCAAGAAAGTGTTAGGCGGCACCGGCTTTCGCTGAGAGCCCAACCGGCTTAGCGCATCAGCCGCCTCGTTCTTCCTGCGATCGATGTGCTCTACTTGGTAACCCTGAAAATGTCCAGCAATGGCATCAACTTCACGGCGATAAGCCGCCATGAGAGGGTCCTTGGAATCCCACTTGCCTGATACTTGTTGAGCCACTAAGTCTGAGTCACCGAAGCACCTTACCCGGCTCAAGCTCATCTCCTTAGCCATCCGAAGACCATGGAGCAAAGCCTCATACTCAGCCGCATTGTTAGTACAAGGAAACATCAACCGCAGCACATAATGAAACTTGTCACCTTTAGGGGAAGACAATACAACTCCAGCCCCCGAGCCCTCCAATTGCCTAGACCCGTCGAAGTGAATAGTCCAATATGTATTATCCGGCTTTTCTTCAGGCACCTGCAGCTCTGTCCAATCGTTGATGAAATCCACCAAAGCTTGAGATTTAACAGAAGTGCGCGGTACGTATTTCAGACCATGAGGCCCAAGCTCTATAGCCCACTTAGCCACTCTTCCTGTGGCTTCTCTGTTTTGGATGATATCTCCAAGGGGAGCAGAACTAACCACAGTGATAGGGTGACCCTGGAAATAATGCTTAAGCTTCCGGCTTGCCATGAACACACCATAAACAAGCTTCTGCCAATGTGGATACCGCTGTTTGGACTCAATGAGCACTTCACTGACGTAGTAAACCGGCCGCTGAACCGGGTACTCCTTACCCTCTTCCTTGCGCTCCACCACCACAGCCACACTGACGGCCCGTGTGTTAGCAGCTACATACAGTAATAAGGGCTCCTTGTCCACCGGAGCAGCAAGGACTGGGGGCTCGGCCAGCTGCCTCTTTAAATCCTCAAAAGCGGCATTAGCAGCATCATTCCAGATAAAGTCATCAGTTTTCTTCATCAACTGGTACAGTGGTATTGCCTTTTCACCCAAGCGGCTTATAAACCGGCTCAAAGCAGCAATGCGGCCCGCTAGACGCTGGACGTCGTTTAAACACGTCGGCTTAGCCAGAGAGGTGATTGCCTTGATTTTTTCGGGTTAGCTTCAATGCCTCTGTTAGAGACCAGGAAACCCAAGAGCTTGCCTGCAGGAACACCAAAAACACACTTGGCCGGGTTAAGCATCATCTTGTAAACTTGGAGATTATCAAAGGTTTCTCTAAGGTCATCGACTAGAGTCTCCTTTTCCCTGGATTTAACCACGACATCATCCACATAGGCATGAACATTGCGCCCAATCTGGTTATGAAGACAATTCTGCACACAACGCTAGTAAGTCGCCTGTGCACTTTTGAGTCCAAAAGGCATAGACACATAACAGAAAGCTCCAAAGGGAGTGATGAACGCCGTCTTCTCCTGGTCCTTAACTGCCATTTTAATCTGATGGTATCCAGAATAAGCATCCAAGAAACTTAAGCGTTCGCAACCCGCCGTAGCATCAATGATTTGATCAATACGGGGGAGAGCAAAAGGATCAGCCGGACACGCCTTGTTTAAGTCCGTGTAGTCCACACACATCCACCAGGTGCCATTCTTCTTGAGCACGAGCACCAGTTTAGCTAACCATTCTGGATGAAAGACTTCGACAATAAACCCGGCCGCCAAGAGCCGGGCCACCTCCTCACCAATGGCTTTCCGCCTCTCCTCATTAAACCGCCGAAGGAACTGCCTGGCCGGCTTAAATTTTGGATCAATATTGAGAGTGTGTTCAACGAGTTCTCTATGTACACCTGGCATGTTAGAAGGTTTCCATGCAAAGATGTCCCTATTCTCACGGATGAACTCGATGAGCGCGCTTTCCTATTTTGGATCCAGATTGGCACTGATGCTAAACTGCTGAGATGAGTCACCTGGAACGAAATCAACAAGTTTAGTCTCAGCAGCTGACTTAAATTTCATTGCCGGCTCATGCTCCGTGGTCGGCTTTTTCAGAGAGGTCATATATGTTGGGTCAACATTATCCTTGTAAAACTTCAGCTCCTCTGTTGCACAAACAGATTCTGCATAAGCCGCATCACCTTCTTCACACTCCAAGGCTATCTTTCGGCTGCCATGAACCGTAATGGTCCCATTGTGACCCGGCATCTTGAGCTGTAAGTATACGTAACACGGCCGTGCCATGAACTTGGCGTAAGCCGGCCGCCCAAATATGGCATGATACGGACTTCTTATCTTGACCACCTCAAAGGTCAATTTTTCCACCCTGTAGTTGTACTCATCTCCAAAGGCCACTTCCAGTTCGATCTTACCAACTGGATAAGCCGACTTACCAGGCACCACACCATGGAAAACAGTATTGGACTGGCTGAGGTTCTTATCAATCAACCCCATGCGACGGAAGGTTTCATAATAGAGGATGTTGATGCTGCTGCCTCCATCCATGAGCACCTTAGTGAACTTATATCCTCCCACCTGAGGAGCCACCACCAGGGCCAGGTGACCCGGATTATCAACCCGGGGAGGGTGATCCTCCCTACTCCACACAATGGGCTGCTCAGACCATCTTAAATAGCGTGGAACCGCCGGCTCAACAGCATTCACAGCCCTCTTATGAAGCTTCTGATCTCGCTTGCACAGACTGGTGGTAAACACATGATACTGTCCACCATTGAGCTGCTTTGGATTGGTCTGGTACCCCCCTGTTGCTGTTGATGACCCTGGCCGGACTGCTGATTAAAGCCCCCTTGAACATTCTGAGGATTGGAATTTGAGCCGCCGCCCGGGCCATGAAAGCCGCCGGCGCCTGAGCCGCCGCCCGAGCCATTGTTGCCATTAAAGGCATTGGAATTCTTAAAGGCCTTCATGATTGCGCAATCTTTCCATAGATGGGTACCTGGCTTCTCCCTAGAGCCATGCCTTGGACAAGGCTCATTCAACAGCTGCTCAAGCGTTGGGCCTGAACCGCCGGCTCGGGGAGGTGGCCTCCCCTTACGTCGCTGGTTGTTACCCTGTGAGCTGGCATTGGCCACAAACTCCATGCTGCCATCAGCCTTGCGCTTGTTACCTCCTTGGTTCGCCGGGTTATGCTGAGGACCCTTGCCGTTGCCGTTCTTCTTTCCCTTCCCTGTCCTTTCATCATCTGACGCGGGGTCCTTGGTACTATCAGAGTCGGCGTACTTGACGAGAGCCGCCATCAGCGTACCCATATCATTGCAGTCGTGCTTGAGCCGCCCGAGTTTCATCTTCAGGGGCAGGAAACGACAATTCTGCTCCAACATTAAGACTGCAGAGCCGGCATCCATCTTATCAGATGAATGTATTATCTCTTTGACCCGGCGAACCCAATGTGTCGTAGACTCACCCTCCTGCTGTTTACAATTAGTCAAATCCACAATTGACATAGACTGCCTACAGGTATCTTTGAAGTTTTGGATGAACCGGGCTTTCAGCTCAGCCCAAGACCCGATAGAATTCGGTGGCAGCCCTTTCAACCAAGTGCGGGCAGTCCCATCCAACATCATGGTGAAGTACTTGGCCATCGCCGCTTCGCTGACCTCCAGCAATTCCATAGCCATCTCATAACTCTCGATCCAGGCTCCGGGTTGTAAATCAGCTGTGTAGTTAGGCACCTTCCTAGGCCCTTTGAAGTCCTTGGGTAGACGTTCATTGCGGAGAGCCGGCACTAAACGAGGGACACCTCCAGTTCTTGTAGGGATACCCACGTCGACGGAAGCCGTCGGATAAGCCGGGGGTGTCTGGTAAGCCGTCAACTGAGGCACCTGCTCCGCCTCTTGCCATGCTCGGTCTTGGTCTGCTGCGTGAAAGGCTCCGTTATGAGCCGGGCCGTGGCCAGGTGGCAAGTCATGGCGTCGGACATTACTTGAGCCGGTCGCAGAGACCATGTGTCTGCTATAACTCGGGCTCCGGCCTGGACGAGGGGTTGAATCGATCCTGTCCCGGCTATAAGAGTATGCATCTTGCTGCGCCAGAGCTGTCTGAAGGAGCTCTCTGACCCGGCAGGTTTCAACCGCCGTTGGAGAGTCGCCATCAATTGGGAGAGCCGCCAGCCGTGCCGCTGCGGCGGCCATGTTTTCCAACGGGTTGGCATAATGACCCGGTGGTATTGGCACGTACTGAGGCGGGGCAGGGTTCATCCGGGGAGGTCCCATCACTTGGGGCTGAATTGGTGTCCCAGCCCCGGGCACTATGATCTCCGGCGGGTTACTAGACCCGGCACCCGGCGTGTTGAAGAGGTTTTGAGGATCGTAAACCGGAGGGAGTCGAGATTGGGCCTTTTCATGCCTCCTTCTCATGACCTCATTGGATGCGTTTTGATCCATCGTGAGCCGGAAGGACTGTGCCTGAATCAGCTGAGTCTGGGCGTCAAGAGCCGCCCTCTCTGCAGCCATCCTGATCCCCTCCGCTGCCAGATCCTCCTTGGCCTTTGTTAGATCCAACTTTAACTGTGCCAACTGTGCGTCATGCTGAACTTGATCCGCCGGAGCCACCGTAGCGGTCAACAGGACCGTCAGCTTGTCTGTGAGATCCATCAGCACCTGAGCCGGTGAAGGCACCGGGCCTCCTGACCCGGAGGCGGGGTTTTGAATAGGTTGCGCGCCGGCCATGAAGATTCCAACCCGGCTCGGCGGTTCAAAAGGGTCCGGAATGCTGTCACCATTGGAACAACCCCTGAGCCTGCCATCTTGAAGTTGGTAGAACGAGTTTGACTCATCCGTGGACGACTCGCCGTCAGAGCCGGTGGCCGTCTCATCACCAGATCCAGATCCTTTAGAGAGTCCTCCATGAACACATCCCACAAAAGCATGCTTCAAGGCAGGTAGAGCCCGGGCGGGTCGTGCACGCTGAGCCGTCTCGATGAGATCGGCGCAGAGATCCAGCTCAGGGCCTGGCTCACCAATCTTGCCAATGAAGACATGAATTCCGCCGAAGGGGACCCGGTACCCGTACTCAATTGAGCCGGCGTCGGGGCCCCAGTTGGCATCATCGATGTAGAGCTTGCCGCGACGACTCTTGGTCATCCGTCCCACAGTGTATCCCTTGAGCCCTTCGAAGCTGCCCTTCAAGACTCAAATCCACCGTGCGCTGGCCCCACGGTAGGCGTCAACTGTCGTGGAATTGTCACGGCAGATGTCCTCGTGCAAGGACTTAGTCGTGGAGCCATCGCAGCTGGGAAGCTTAAAGGGGTTAAACGGGACAAGGAACACGAGGGTTATACTGGTTCGGCCCCTTACGGTGAAGGTAAAAGCCTACGTCCAGTTGAGGTGGTATTGATTAGGGTTTCGATGACTAGGAGCTAAACCGCCCTGCCTGGTTATCGATCTTCTCTTTTTTCCGCCCCCCAAATCGCCGCCGGGTCGTCCCTTTATATAGATAGGTTGACGCCCAGTGGCTCTCAGAGCCCCGGCCGGCTCATAACAATGTCCGGCTCGGACTCTTAACTATCCTTGCCTTACACTACAAGTCTTGCCATACGGCGGTTTACCACTACGGGCCTTAAGCCACCTCCGGGTCTTAAGCCCATTATCTAACCCGCCGTCTTCAAGCTTGGTACTGGGCTTCGCGTGATGACCATTATGACGTAACCCGGCCCCTCCTGGGCGGGTGACTCTAATGGTTATATCCTCAACAAATAGGCTTACATAGTTATGGTTCGTTTACATTAACACCTAAATGACTACATAAAATAAACCTTCAAGAAATGAAGGTTTTTACTTTTATGTTTTATTTGAGAACCCCTTGAACGCCTTCTCAAAGGGTTCTCAAAAATTCGAGATAGATCTAATTATACTTTTTTACTTATTTCTGCATTAATAGAGCAAACGAGTAAAAAAAAGCAAACCTATTTAGGATAATAATTGGATAAGAGAGCCTCTACCCTGTCAACAGATAGGGAGAGAACAAAATCCGGATAAATACCAATTCCTATTACTGGTAAAAGGATACAAATTAAAATAAAGAGTTCTCGTGGTCCAGAATCCACAAAATTTGCGTTTGGAACATTAAATAGCTTGTATCCATAGAACATCTGGCGTAACATAGATAATAAATAAATAGGAGTTAATATCATTCCAATTGCCATTACAAAAGTAATTAGTGTTTTTGGCATTAACAGAAATTTTGGACTAGTAATTAGTCCAAAAAATACTAATAATTCTGCGACAAAACCACTCATTCCTGGTAAGGCAAGAGAAGCCATTGCAAAGCTACTAAACATGGTAAAAATTTTGGGCATTGGGATAGATATTCCCCCCAGTTCTTCAAGATAAACAAGACGCATTCTATCAGAAGCGGTTCCTGCCAAGAAAAAAAGTGTAGCACCAATCAATCCATGGGATAATATTTTTAAAATAGCTCCATTGAGTCCAATGTTGGTTATGGAACCAATTCCTATAATTATGAAACCCATGTGAGATACAGAGGAATAAGCTATTCTTTTTTTGAAATTTCGTTGACCAAGAGAAGTTGAAGCTGCATAGATTATTTGGATCGCTCCTATTATTACTAACCAGGGCGAAAATAGATAATGAGCATGAGGTAACAATTCCATGTTGATCCGAATCAATCCATATGCTCCCATCTTTAATAATATTCCCGCTAAAAGCATACATGTACTATAATGTGCTTCCCCATGGGTATCTCGCAACCACGTATGTAGGGGTATAATCGGCAATTTGATAGCATAAGCAATATGGAAGCCAAAATATAAAAGTATTTCCAAGGTTGCAGGGTATGATTGATTAATTAATCTTTCCAAATCTAATCCTGGTTCATTGGAACCATATAAGCCCATACCCAGAACTCCGATTAAGAAAAAAATGGAACCGCCTGCAGTATACAAAATAAACTTTGTAGCTGAATATAGACGCCCCCCCCCCACATGGATAAAAGTAAGTAAACAGGAATTAATTCTAACTCCCACATGATAAAAAAAGTAAAAGGTCTCGCGAAGAAAATAATATAATTTGACCACTATACATTGCGAGCACCAGGAAATAGAATAATCGCGAATTCCGTGTAATTGGCCAAGCTGCTAAAGTAGCTAAAGTAGTGATAAATCCTGTCAATAAAATAGATCCTAATGAAAGTCCATCGATTCCCAATCTCCAGTGGAAATCAAAGACATCTATCCATTTATAATCCTCCTTTAATTGGATTAAGGGATCCTCCAGTTGGAAATGATAACAGAACGCATAAGTCATTAGAAGGAATTCTAATAAACAAATAGATATAGTATACCACCTAACGACTTTGTTTCCCTTATGAGGTAAAAATAAAATTAATGAACCTGCAAATATCAGCAAAACAGCCCTATTTTCCCCCGGGGGTCATAATTACCACTTCTTAGCTTTCAATTTGCCTCTGACCATCAAATTAAATGTGAATAACCCGTCCTCCTCTCTTTGAAACAAGGGGCGCTTCCGGTTCTGTGCGTGCTTCAAATAATTTTGTCTTCTCCATATTACCATATCTCTAGAGCCAATAATTTTCTATGAGGAACTACTGAACTCAATCACTTGCTGCCGTTACTCAACAGTTTTCTATTGAGGTCTATCCCGTAGAGGTAGTCAAATTGGATCAGTGATCGATTTCTAGGTTTCGTCATAAACCTAATTGGTAACTTCCAATTACGTAAATCAATAGTTCAAACCGCACTCAAAGGTAGGGCATTTCCCATTGATATAGGAACTTTTGTACCAGAAACAATAGTATCTCCAATTATAGCCCCTCTGGATGTAAAATATATCTCTTCTCACCATCCCCATAGTGTATGAGACAAATGTATGCATTTCGATTAGGGTCGTATTCTATGGTTACGATTCTACCAGATATGTCTTTTTGATTCCGTCGAAAATCTATTTTACGGTATAGGCGCTTATGACCTCCCCCTCTATGCCTTGCGGTAATGATTCCTCTGGAATTACGACCTTTACCACAACGGTGCCGTCCATGGATCATATTATTTCGTGGATTGCATTTCACTTGCCTGTCTAGGGTTCCCTTGCGTGTGCTCGGGATAGGTGTTTTGTATAAATGTTTCGCCGTATTATTAAGTATTCTCCTTTAGTTTTTTCTCTATCTAGAAGTGGAATAGAATAACCCGGTTGAAGGGTAATGATCATACATCTGTAATGCATTGTATGGCCCAGAATAGGTCCTATTCTTCTACCTTTTCCAGGTAGTCGATGGCTATTCACAGCTACCACCTTAACACCAAAGAAGAGTTCGACCCAATGCTTTATTTCTGTCTTAGTGAATCCCGATTCGACCTTAAAAGTATATTGATTCTTTCCCAATAAACGAAGACTTTTTTCTGTAAATACTGCGTATTTGATTCCATCCATAAATCGACTTTCCCTCCTATGCTCTGAGTTCCAGTATCGATAAGAATTCGAGTTCTTATTGTTCTATGTTATGGTATGAATATACCATACCAATTCGTTATGTATGGATGATGGATGAGATTCCATGGATAGAGAGCCAGTTCCAATAGACTTATGGAATGTTCCCGTTCGTGTGCATCCAGAAGGGATTGAACCCGCAAATTTACCAATTATGAGTTGGGCGCTTTAACCATTCAGCCATGGATGCTTAACAGGGATCATCGTACATCGTAAATAACCAATTTTCATATAGAAAGACATATCATAGAAAAATGAAATCAAAAATATTCCAAGATGGCAAATATTCGGAGATGACTATGAAAACACCTCTCTGGATCCTCGAATTGAAGGAGAGATTGAGAGGGATCAAGAATCATAATTCTCGCTATTTGGAATGGATCCAATTCTATTGAGTCTGGCTCATAGTGATCATTTCTCTTTAGCAAAGAATGACCTTGGTTATCAAAGGATTGAACAACCGGGATCCATTTACTTATGATACCTAGTTGGCATTGATAACAAGGATCTAATGAATTATGAGTTTAATAGATCCTATTTAGCAGAAAGACGTATATTCCTTGCTCATTATCAGACAATCACTTATTCCCAAACCTCGTGTGGGACTAATTGTTTTCATTTACCATCTCATGGAAAACCCTTTTCGTTCCGCTTAGCCCTATCGGGTATTTTAGTGATAGGTTCTGTAGGAACTGGACAATCCTATTTGGTCAAATACCTAACAAAAAATTACGATTTTCCGTTCATTAAGGTACAAGGGCTTCTTATTCCACAAGAACGAAAGCACCTTTTCATTCTTTCATATACTGGGGGTTTTTACCTTGTAAAGACAATGTTCCATACTAAAGGATTTGGGTCCAGAACCACGAGTTCTAGTGCACTAGATCTTGTAGCACTTAGCAACGAAGCCCTATCCATTAGTATTCCACATAAGAAATCCATTCTAGAAAAAAAATACAATTAGATTAGCTCTTCATAGACAAACTTGGGGTTTGCGAGCCAAGGTAAGATCAGCTCGGGATCATGGGACCCTTTTCTATCAGATAGGAGGGGCTCTTGTACAAAATTGACTTACTAAGTAATAACCCCATAGAATCTATCTATATAAAGATAAAGAGGCAATCGTGTCAGGAAGCGGGTTTTTCTTTGGCCAAAAGGTACTTCAAACTTGGAACGAGCATGAAGAGATTAACGAGACTTCTTTCTCTTTTGAGTTTTTCTGGCGGACCTGCCGCGCAAGATCTTTGGTCTTCCCCTGGAACCGATGAAAAAAAGTGGATCACTTCTTATGTACTTGCTCAGAATGATTCTTCTCTATCTATAGTTCATGGCCTATTAGAAGTAGAAGGTGCTCTGGTGCAATCCTTAATGACAAAAAAAGATTGCAGTCAGGTTGATAATAGTCGAGTGACATTACTTCATCGGTCCGAACTAAGGAATCTGTTAGAAATGTTTTGAAATGGATATTGTTCTCTCTTTGATCAGGGATTGCTATATGAAAAGAAGTGGAGTTTGAAAAAGGGAACGGAATGCTCAAACCGGAACTGCTAGAGGAACGAATTTTCAATAGCATAACTTGGGCTCCTAGAATATGGCGCCCTTGGGAAAATCTATTTGCTTGCAGGGTTTTGTTCCGAAGCAAAGATATCTGTGGAGGTTGGTTCGTTCGTCCTATTCTGATATCCAGGACCAAGAGGTACTGGGTTCTCTTTCGGATAGGCCCTGAAAGGAGAAGAAAGGCTGAAATGCCAATGGACCTCTGTCTATTCTCTAATTCACCCGATCCGATGGTACCCGTTTTTGGAACGTCCAGTGCCAAAGTCACTGAATGGGTAAGTCACCAATCCAATCCCTTTGACAAATCGGAAGTCATATTAGATATCATATTCTATATATATATATATATATATATATAGAAATATCATAGATAGAATGGACATATATAATTTTTGGTCGGCAAATTCGAAGGAATCATTGAGTGAAAAAGGAGCAAAGAATGACAAAAGACGAGACTCTACTAGTCTTCACTCTTGTGGTTTCCTCTTCCTAGGTTTTTGTTTTCTTATTCGGGATCTTGCTTTTCATGGTTCTCATCTCTGCAACTCGCGATTTTCGCGAGAGAACGAAATCCAAGTTGGTGAAGATCATGATTTGGGCTGGCATGGGGATCGTTTGATCGATTTCCTTGATTTGATGGTGTGCGCTCAAAGGATACAAACAGGGATTCACAAACAAAAAGGGGAATTCGTAGTCACTTTTTCCTGTCGCGTAAAAAAGGTCTTTACGCGAGAGCAATAGAGGTTGGGATACATCTATCTCTTCTGAGCAACCTCTTGTGGATTCTTAAGACCACCCTTGCAGTAGGATACCATCTGCTTTGGGTTCTTTATTATCTCCTTCGAGGAATTTTTAGGATCGTTCAGGCTATATATATTTAGTCTATTTTGGCTTTTACTGTCTACTTTTCTCAGGGAGATGGTTAAGGACCTCAGAAGATAGAGGACAGCGGCAGGCCCAGATTTCCGGAATACTTCTACGAGGAATGCTCATTGAATGAGCATTCTCCATATTATGCCTTGAAGAGGACTCGAACCTCCACGCTCTTCAGCACGAGATTTTGAGTCTCGCGTGTCTACCATTTCACCATCAAGGCATCTTGAACGTGAATCGTATTCCATGAATATGATATCTACCTAATGTGATATATGGAATATATGACAAAGGTGGAGTCTTGGAGTATTTCGATCGATCGGTCATATAGGCCTGAGTCAGACATCAAATAGCTTCAATTTGCATTATCCGTAGGACACCTTACATGTATCAAAATCGATATCAAAATCAAAAAGATGAAAGATGTACAATCCAATTTCTCGATTCAATAGAAGCCCAAAGAGGTGCATATGGTACCCAAATAAGAATAGGATAGATATGTCAAAAGCAGGTCTGATTACACCTATTCCTAATCCTAAATAGAATGTAAGGACGTAGGGATTTCTATGTAAACAGAGTATCCTATTTCCATAGGCTCGAATGACCCCTTCTCATAATAAGAATGTGCACGGTCTGGTTCGGTGTGGAATGAACTTACAATCTGATGATCGAGTCGATTCCATGATTATAAGTTCATAACCCTAGCGCCCATTCCCATTTTGGGCGGAACAGATCTACTAATTCTTTTATTCCAGTTAGTAAGAGGGATCTTGAACTAAGAAATAGACCTAGCAGCTAAAAGAGGGTATCCTGAGCAATTCCAAGAATGGGGTTCATTGATATTTCTGGTATAGTAGAATTGTTTGATCTTAAAGGGGATCTTCAATAATTTCGCACATAAGGGGTTATTTCTTGGTTTCGTCCAGTCATTAATAACTTTATTATTTTTAGATAATAGTAGATAGAAAGAACGATCGTAAGGAGTCCTATTGAAACCAAGAAATATAGGCCTGCTTACCATCCACACCAGAATAGATAGAGTTTTTCGAAGAAACCTGCTAGTTGAGGAAGGCCTCCTAGGGATTAGAGACATAGGGCTAAAGAGAGAGCCAAAAATGGATCTTTCGTGTATAATCCTGCATAGTATCAAATGTTATCGGTTCCGGTACGTAGACCAAATAATACAATGCAACAAAAGTTCCT
>NC_057808.1:435265480-435267838 GCF_018294505.1 Triticum aestivum
AAGAAGAAGAAGAAGAAGAAGAAGAAGAAGAAGAAGAAGAAGAAGAAGAAGAAGAAGAAGAAGAAGAAGAAGAAGAAGAAGAAGAAGAAGAAGAAGAAGAAGAAGAAGAAGAAGAAGAAGAAGAAGAAGAAGAAGAAGAAGAAGAAGAAGAAGAAGAAGAAGAAGAAGAAGAAGAAGAAGAAGAAAAATACCGTTATCACGGAGGTGTAGGAATGGTCGGGGCTGCGCCAGTGCCAGACGGAGGTGAAGGACCGGTCGGGGTTCCGGCATTGGCAGAAGGAGTGGTCGATGCTTGTCGGGAGCCATGCTGCACCAAATATCATTTCCAATAATGTCTCGTTAGCAAGTTCGCAAACTGAAATGTGAATAGTAGTAAGCAACGACCATTCAAATCAAACTCACCGTGGTCGCCGGAGCAATCTGGGGCATCGGCGGAGGGGCCTGGGCGTTTTTCTCGCACATGGTCTGCACATTTGGTTGTCACGAGTCAGTCATATTAGATAGTAATGCGAACATTACGTGCATGATTGGGCTAATATGCACGAGAAACGTACCACGATGAGCTCGTATAGGGCCCGGTTAGCGCTGTCGTTCCGGTTCCTCTCCTCCTCCAACAACTTAGCCGTCCTCTCCTCCATCTCCCTCTCCCTCTCCGCCGCCTCCCTTTGTGCCTCCCTTTTTGCCTCCTCCACAAGCGCCTTCGTCTTCAATCTCTCTTTCTCAACAATAGCCTGCAACACACCACTCCTCGTTAGCATTGTAATCATCGACGGACGCACACACAATGTAATGGAGGAAAGGTGAGAGAGTCCGTATAACTAACCGCCATGGCGATCTCTGCGGGCCGTGCACGAGGCGTTATCTCAGGATCAGAGCTACTCAGGTGCTTCTTGATCTGCGGGAGAGTCTTAGGACAATGTATCAGTCCATCACCAATGGCTAGAGAGCCATGGGACCTCCCGCCACCAGATATCATCACCAGCTCTGTATCAAAAGGATCCTGGCTCGGGTTAAAGTCCTCCCCTTTCCTCGCCTTCCCCTCGTGTCTGTACTTCACAAGCTTGTGGTGGGAGGTCTTGTTGGTGAAGCTCTCTGGATCATCTAGGTCAGACTCCATGAATGGCTTGGCCTTCTTGTACGGGGCCATATGGGCCATGCCATAGAGGTCGAACAGACCTGGCACAGGCTTCTTGTGGTGGTGCGCTTGAGAGAGAGGAACAAAATATTAGTTAAGGGCTCAAGCTAGCATGAAGAATGATATTGCTATGTAACCTGAGTACGGCTCCCAGGTCAATGCTAGCTGTGGAACCTGACCCTCACCGGGCAACGTGACCCACCCAGGGAAGTGCTGCCGGCAAAGCACACCAAGGACCTGGTTGGGCCTACGGGCACCACGGGGGCGTACCCAGCCCCTACAGTATGACAAGGACAATGCATTAGATATTAATTTGAAGGAACATGAAGGAAAAAGGTTAAAATAGTAAATGCACTTACTTCAACCCTTTAGGCGCAATCAACCACCTCTGGTCGGGGGTCGTCGGCACGGGCGGGAGCTTTGTACAGCCACGCTTGTAGACCTTCTTGCCCTTCTCAACCAGCTCATCGTCGCTGTAGCTATCATCTGAAAAGGTGTCCTCGCTACCATCCTCCGGGCCACTAGCCTCCGGAGTCTCGTGGGCCGAATACCCCGTGTCCGGAGTCTTCTGGGACGAAGACCCCATGACCGGAGTTTTCTGGGAGAAGACCCCGTGACCGGAGTCTTCTGAGACAAAGACTCTGGGACCGGACTCACGTGGGGCGAAGGATCGGCGACCCGAGTCTAGTGAGGGGAGGATCAGCGACCGGAGGCTCATGGACCGGAGTCCGAGACGGGTCCACGTCAGACGGAGCACTCCTGTGGTCGGGTGAATCAGCTGAGGGTGGTGGCGAGGAAGGCGTAACAGCCTTCCTACCTCTCCCGCTGCCACGTCCACCTCTAGCAGGCTTCTTCGTCCTCCCCCGACCTCTCCCAGCCGAAGAAGAAGCGCCCGCCGCAGTTGTCTACATACTGTCTAGCAGCGCTCTCCGGAGGGGCTTGGCTGGAATAATGGAACCACCCCTCTCAGTAGCGCTCGCAGGAGGATCGGGGCGCTCTGGACCCTTGCCCACCATCCTGTCAACACGTGCAATGACAAAAAGTAAACGAAATTAGTACAACATAAAAAATTTGGATACCTGACATGAACATAATAATATGTATATAATTTAAATGTATCATAATCATGACCATAATAAAAATACACCTGATCAACACAAATATATATGGGGTCGGGGTGTGGTGTCAGGGTGTCGGGGTCGGGGTGTCGTGTCGGGGTCGGG
>NC_057808.1:435268109-435268648 GCF_018294505.1 Triticum aestivum
CGGGGTGTGGTGTCAGGGTGTCGGGGGTCGGGGGTCGGGGGTCGGGGTCGGGGTGTCGTGTCGAGGTGTCGGGGTGTCGATCGGGTGTCGGGGGTCTCTTTTTGTCCTTTTCTTCTTCTCCTCCTCTCCTCTTTCTTCTTCTTCTTCTTCTTCTTCTTCTTCTTCTTCTTCTTCTTCTTCTTCTTTCTTCTCCTCCTCCTCCTCCTCTTCTTCTTCTTCTTCTTCTTCTTCTCCTTTTTCCTCCTCTTCTTCTTTTCTTCTTTCTTCTTCTCCCTCCTCCCGTTCCTCCCTCCTCCTTCTACTTCTAAACTAAAACTAATCTAAAATAAACTAAACTAAAATAAACTAAAACTAAAACTAATCTAAAATAAACTAAACTAAAACTAAACTATAACTATAACTAAAACAGAAACTAAACTAAAAGAAACAAAAAGAAACTAATTAAACAAAAAAGGGGGAGGAGCTCACCTGGTGGAGGGGGAGGCCGGACGGCTGCGGCGGCCGCTGGAGGAGGCGGCGACCCGGTGGAGGGGGAGGTC